>NW_010231483.1:86996-110826 GCF_000690775.1 Eurypyga helias | reverse complement strand
AACCTGTGGTTTTCATTTGTCTGGTTTCTGGATGACTGTATTACGTTATGGAAAGTCTTTGCAGTTTCTAAGTCCTTTTGTGAAGATCAGAAATGTAAGCTGGGAGAAGAAAAATAAATCAAAGTTGTTGCTCTTATCCCTTCCCCAACCTCACAGTTTGCTCTAGCAAGGATGTGATTTATGAGAAATTCCCTGGCTTTATTGTGGAAAGTATCAAATAGAAGAGTATATCCATTTCCTTCAGCGTGGCTTAAGATGGTATAGCTGGAAGTTGACTGAGCTGAAATCCCAGGGTATATACTGCCAGAACTCAAGTGGCCTAAATATACACACAGTGATTTCCTGATGTCCTCCACGCCCACCAGTACAGTGCTAATGTGCTGGTCATGGCACGAGATGCTGCATACAGCAGTCTGCTAGGGAAAAAACCCCACATTAGGGTTATTATTTTTCTTTTTTAACATAAGATCTTCTTCAGTGTAGTTTGAGCTCTCTAAATGATCTGTGATGGGAGGGGGTTTGCCATAGTCCTGAAAAACCACCTTTTTCTCAGGTACCACTGAGTTTGACCAGATGACTCATTCCTGTACACTTGAATGTCTGGGGTGAGGCTTTTTTGCAAAGAATCTTTTCTTCTCTGATCGAAACCCTTCAGGGCAAGGATTAACTTTTGTTCTGCTGTGTTTGTACAGCACCACACACAATCTTGCATGGTCCTATATAGCACAACCCTTCACAGTCCTCTGAAGGGCTGCTGCTCCTGGCCACAGCTGACTGTGGAGCCTGAGTTTCCTTAGATGCTCCTGACAGAACTGCTAACTTCTTATGGATCTGAGGTCACATATAGATTTCCCAGAAGCTATGCACCACATTAAAACACCACTTCATTCTGCATGGTAGTTCTTGACCCTAAGAAGTGTAAATCTTCATGGCCACATGGTTCTTTGGTGGGACCAAAGTGGTTTTTGGCAGCTGATCATAGAATCATAGAATCACAGACTGGTTTGGGTTGGAAAGGACCTTAAAGATCATCTAGTTCCAACCCCCCTGCCATGGGCAGGGGCACCTTGCACTAGACCAGGTTGCGCAAAGCCACATCCAGTCTGGCCTTGAACACTTCCAGGGATGGGGCATCCACAACACAACTGATGCCTACATCCAGGAGGTTTAGCCTTCCACCTTCCTCACGGACGAGGAAGAGATGGAGAGCACATGGAGGACACCTCCCTTTTGCCATAAAGACCATTTTCTCCACCATAACCTTCATGGGATACTTACCATGCGCCAAAGTTTTCAGAAACAGAACATTAAGTAGAGAAAAACATGATCTAGGAGTACTTAAAAACTTGAGAGCTGCCCTCTTAAATGATGTCTTGGGCTATGCTATTTGATGGGATGGTAGCTACTGGGCATTCCGAAGTCTCTTTCAAAGGTAAATCTTCCTGAAAGAAACAGAGAGTAATTGAGAAAGTTACCAGCACAGACATGAGCATGGAAACACAGGTAAAGATGGGACTGGACTTGGTATATAGGTAGGAGAAAGACAGAAGATATGAGAGGAAGGGGTTAGCAGGCTCTTGGTTACATGCTCAATTTAGTGGAAATGCAAAGGAAAAGTCTTCTGCTTTTCCTTTTAGCATGCTCTCCCCATGGCCTATATTTGTCATCTAGGACTTGAACAGCAGAGAAAAAAATTTGCATTGCAGTAAAAATAAACTGGCGTTTTTGTTATTGACTATTTTTATCAAGTGTTTAAAATGAAGCATTGCAAAAAAATGAAAATCATACCCATTCTTTTGCCAATTTCAATACAGATAGAGATGAGCTGAACTATTTTTAACAAAAATAAATACCCCTCTTTGAGGTCTTCCTCTGAATTTCATACCAGGACCCTTTGTGTTCCCTGGCGTAAGTGTTTGATCCAAAAACACACAAAGATCTGCCAAACCACTAACTACAACCGAGACAAAGTTGAGTAAAAATGGAGCCAAAAAAAAGTTGTGTGTGTGGCTTTTCTTGAGAGGTTAGATCACTTTTATGTTCTTGAAATACATAAATATATAAATATATATAGGTATTTTTATAAATGGCTTAATGTTTCTTATCAGGGGAAACTTCATGGATAAAAAGAAAGATATAGAGGAGACCAATAGAAAAGGCATGGGAAAGAGATTAGAGGATGGAGAATGGGGCAGGGAAGTTAAATTCAGCTGCTCTATCTTCAAACTGAGAAAAAGTGACGATTTTGTGATTCTTTGTGGAATTATCCTGTAAAACCCCATGACACAATATGCGAGCAAACCACAAATTTTGGAGAATTACTAAAAGGAGCTGAAAGTTCTGGTGGTGATGTGAACTGCAAGACTTGAGATGGGAAGTACCAGAAAATTATAAATTGGGAGAGGGTGTAAACCCTATGGCACCTAACACAGCTGTTCTTAAACCACAGGTCTTGACCCCAAGGCAGTTTGCAAGGGTGCATCACCTAGTAAAAATTCAGTTGCAGAAGAAAGGCTTTCAAGCAGATATGGGTCTGCAGTCTGGGAAGAGAGGCTGGCACGTGGGAACAGGTATTCCTGGTTCTGGAAGTAGGAAGGTATTGCTCAGCAGCTGAAGTCACTGAATTTTGTTCTGTCCCCAGCTGGAAAATATGGAGGCTGACAAAGAAGCACTACAGCTCTGAGGAATTGTGGTTGCTATATACTACCAATATATTCATTTGCTGGGAGTGTTCGCAAAAGGACAATCACAAAGCTTTCATAGAGAGTGGGCAATGGGAAGAAATAGGGTATTACCTTGAGCGACAGCAAAGCCCACTCATGAAAGATGTAGCCATGTAGATTTACACCATCTAAGGATGTAAGCCCAGTATCTAGGATGAAATACATTTTAAATTGCATACATGTCTTTTGGTGTGTACATATTTGACTTTTAGTTATCTGGAATGGAATAAGTGAAAGCAATCTTTTTTCTTTGTGGCACACCAGAAGGTCCTGAAAGGCATCAGAAGATGTGACTGCCTGCCAGATGACATTTTCAGAGAGTGGTAATTTTATTTCATTCTTTTACCTAAATGTCACTTGTTACTTAAACTGAGAGTTTTGTCTTACGTTCCTTCTCAATGACCCAAACACTGATTTGTGTCACAGTTTGGACCTGACACTCCATAGACTATGTTCTCCCAAAAAGCTTCAATGATGCTTAGTCCCCATGCAGCAGGCAAAGAGCTAAAAGAAGACACTTTCATATGAAAGTAACATGAAGGATGTTTTGCTAGTCATAGTGAGGAGAGCTTTTAAGCATAAAACTTTTGTGTTAGGTACATAACTTGTACAGTCTTCCACTGGGAATCGGGGTCCTGTCTTCTGTTTGCATTTGAAAATGTGTCCTGAAGCAAATATAGTCAGCTAGAACATTTCAAACAGAGAAAAACAAAAAAATTGAGATAGGGAGACAGGCTTATTTTCTGGTGCAGCATGAACGCTGGCTTTATCTGGATGAAACAAGCCAGAGATTAAATTTAGTCCCTCAAAAGGATGGTGAATATCAAACATTTCTGCAAGGTTTGGATAAGCCTCAGTTGTTTGGATTCTTATCTGGTTTGCATGCAAAAATAATTTTCTTTCCACAAACAGAAATGTTCCCAAACCCCAGTCCCTCTTTACCAAACCTAAGTGTTAGACCTAGAGACCACAGACCTTCCCCAGTGTCTTGCTTTCCTGCACAAGGCTTCCCTATCAGCCCCGAAATCTGAGCTGTCCCCAGCTTCCTGTTTTCCACAGTTACATTCTCACTTTCATGGTATTTTCTGAAGCATAGCCCACCACAGCTGGTGTAGTTTCTACTTGGGTAAATATTATTTTCCTATTCTGCTGCTGGATCCCCAGAAAAGCTCTGCAAAGACACCTTAACCTGAACGGAGAACTCCTCTGGGAAGCCTACTGTGGTCAGTCAGTCCTCCAAACGCAGTTATCAAGGCAAGAGACTAAATCTTCAAAGCCTTGGAAATGTTTGATATTCCAAAAGAAAGTGATTTCACATTGCTCCACAACTCCATTGTCCAACTGTGGAAAAAAACTTAGCATGGGGGAAGGAAAAAATGTTCCTTGGCTGTCCTATGTCCTTGTTTCTAAGTAACTTAACCCTGAAAGTTGCACTGCTGTGTGGCTGTTGTAGCAGGCAACATCTATTTACACAATCAGATATTTTCTCCACACCTTAAAAAAAAAAGCTTTATTGAAAAATTGCTTTTTAATTTGAATGAAAAAATTCTTGAAAAAAACTGTCTGCTTTCGTAAGTAATGTTTTGGGTTTCTTTTGCTTATGAAATTCTGCCTTTTCAGAACCAAAGGGACCTCATGGGACACCGCTGAGTGGCAGGCCCATGGATGCTCTGACCAACAGTGGGATTTACCAAACGCTGGCACCTTTGCTTAATTCATGATTGGGCTCTGTGATGGCAGGGATGGTAGAGCTGTGGGATTATTTTATGAAGGCCTAGATTTGCACAGTGCAAAAATGACCTCTCCTCTAAGTTGGGCTCCAAAATCATCCATGGTGGTGTCTCCTGTTCTGGTCAATGGATGATAGAGACCTGAGGGAGGTCCTGGGAAAAACTGGGACAATGAAAGACATAGAAGTGCTACCAGATAAAGCCCAGTCAGTGGGGATGGGGGGGTGCTCCTGGATAGGACCCAATCAAAGGAGATGACTCCAGGTTGTGGTTTCCACCTCTGGCTGCTGTGTCTGGGCTTAGGTATTTGTATCTCTCTCCTCTCCCCAGTCGCTGTCTAGCTCTTCCTCCCTTTGTTTACTCACCTGTGAGATATATTGTCTCAAGGCCAGGCTGCCCACTTCCTAGAGCAGGCAGTGCTGCCTGGTTATGTGTACCGGGATGTGCTAATCCTTGTTTGGGGTAGCTGCACACGAACACAGGGCTAACGATAATCCTCCCCTTCCACCACCAAATACAATGTCTGGCACTCTGACAGCAGGCTGATCCGTGTGTTGAGTTTTGTAACAAAAAGCAAACAAAAAAAACACAGGGGTGAGCAAGGACATGGCATGGGGTGCCCTGGGTGTACGGCAAGGAGCCCTGGAGGGAAATTATGGGCAGCCCTGCCCCCTTGTTTCCTCCGCTCAGTCACCCTACCCCAGTCCACCTCCACCTTGCCCTTGGGATAGGCTGCTGGAGCAGGAGGGCAAGGAGCTGAAAGAAGTGGCACCTCACCACCTGAAATGCCCAAATGGGCAACCAGGAAGGACAGACAGAGGTCTTCTGCTCTCCTTCCTCCTTCCACTCCACCTTCTGTCTCTCCCGAGAACCAAGATGTTGCCCGAGTGTTGCCTGGGGTCTCGCTTCTGATGCGGGTGTGTGAAGAGGACGGTTCAGTTCCAGCAGTGCAGACATAATGTTCACCTTGCTTCTGCTTCCTTCTGTCCCCGGGGAAGTAACCGGCTGGGTGCTACCATCAGATGTACTGCAGCGAGGTGTGTGCAGGCCTGTGGTGGATGGAGACACATGTGAGACTGTGTATGGAAATATCAATGACCACTGCTTCATTCTGGCTCAGAGGGAGAGTGAGGTCCCAGGAGCCAGGGATGGAGATAATATTGTGCCATTCAGGGCGCTAAATGGAGCTTTCAGACATCAACTCTGATTTTTTTCGGATTGGGTTTGCACAGCTTGGCCTGTCACTTCACTGAGAGCTTCCCGGATTCAGCCTGTGCCTCGTGTTGCAGCTAATCTGTCCTCTGGCAAATGTCGCATGGAAAGATCCCATCATGTAGGTGACGATTTCAGAGGGTGTCTGTGGGGAACACATAATGACATTGTTTTGCCTTGGCCTGCCCGGGAGCTGCTCGACTGCACAGGTACTGTATATAACATACCGGATGTTAATTCAATTTTCATGTACATTTTGGAGGAGCTGAATGTGGCCTTTGTCTAGTGCTTTGGCTCACAAGGGCTTTTTCATAAGAAATTCTATCTAAATGGAATAGAAAACCTTCTGATAGTTACCAAACACCACGAGTCAATGGCAGGCTATATCTGTTCATCATCATCAGCCATTCATTTATCCTAGGAAGGAATTTCTTGGTGATAATCCTGAGTGAAGGCTTGCTTTTTCGCATGAGTGGATGAGATCCAGAATCGATAGCACCTTGCTGAACCCTTTGGAGTGTCAAACTGAAATCACAGCAGAGGCGTAATGAAGCTGGGGGAGCAGTAACAAACAACCCGATGGCAGCTGCGCTGTGCCTTCCCCTGTGAAGACACCAAGAAGAAGAACAGATGGGCAAAACATAGATATGACTCCAGCAAGAGGTACAGTGAAGGCCAAAGCACGTAACTTTGGAAGGAGGAATGGGAATTTTTTAGGAGGGATAATGGGAGGCAACGAGCTGATGGAAGGTGTTTTTGGTAAGAGTGAGATTCAGGAGGACAGCACTGCAGCAAACCAGAGGCAGAAGGAACCTAAGAGACCACCTAGTGCTGCCAGGCCCTGTGGCTTGGGCTCACCTGCCCTGTACAGGGGCGTGCATCACCTCCTCTATAACATGCCCCATGGCCTTTCCAGGCACCCTGTGCCACCACCTCACACCCTTAGCATTAGAAAGCATCCCCCAATCTCAAACCTGCCTCTCCCTCGCTTTACTTAGGCTTATTAATTATTATCTTGCTTCTGGAGATGTGACAATTAGCTTACTAGGAGATGCTTTGGCCCACATACTAACCAAGGGTCACAGCCATCCTCAGGAGAGAGGAGCGTGGCTCCGTGAAGCCATCTTGGTGCCAGATGGAGTCCAGGTTTCAGATTAAATTCTGCCTAAAAGAATGGACTGAGAAAAGAAGGGGTTTTTTTCTTAATGCGGTTGGACATGTTCCAGGGCCATGTAGAAAAACCCTGAATTAGATCCTAAAGGAATGAATACATCAGTCAGCTCCAACAAAACCTTCTAGGGAATTGATAAGAAGGCATAGTAAATATTTTACCAAGGGCTAGGCAGAAATATCTGAGCCACTCTGGGGCAAATCAGTGGCTGATCTCCTACCGAGAGCACCCAGCAGAGCACCGCTCCAAGGACGGCACACAACCTTGTTTAACCCGGCGGAGGTGTCAGTGCTTTTGTGGCAAGTGTCCAGCCTGCCGCAGGCAAGCAGCTGGGGGTGGTCCAAGACTGCTTCTGCTTTCCTCTGCTGGTGCCACAGAGCATTCCCCTCTCCCGTGGTCACTCTGGCTTCTAGAAAAATCACGCTCACCTCTTCAATGTTAGGTGGTTTTGAAAACGTGAGCACTTTGTCACCTCTGGATGGGAACTGAGACCCCTGAGATGCTTTGTGGGGACCTGTCTGGAGAACAAGGGGGCTGAAAACATGAAAATGCCTGTACCTGCTGCTTTCAAGCAACAGTGGGGGACCTGCAGGCTAGGAACAGTGGGAACTAGACAACTAGGTTGTGTATAAAGCCCATGGCATCAACGGACAGTTAATTAAAACCAGAACTATTAATTGTCTAAGTGATTGCAACAGCGTAGTTTCCAAAGAACCCAGTCTTCACAAGAGGAAGCTGGACCTTGTCAGTCTGCCAGAACATCACCAAACGAGGCAGCAAACCAGTAGCCAAACTGATTGAAATGATTCATTAAGGGATTGTCAAAGCTTACTGACAAGAAGCTGTCAGGGAAAAAAAACCACATACGTGTAAAGGAGTTAGGTGATTGACTATTTTAGATCAGACCTGGGGCTATGGGCATGCCTACAAGGTGTTTTGCAGCCAGATATAGATATAGTGTCTGAACTCTGAACCGATCAGACACTGTAGGATAGCACTGACCCTACAGTAACCTGAGCTTAGGTTTTTCAAGGTGATAACTCCTTCCGAGCAGCTTCCATTCAGCTCTGCACACAGACAGGTCTCGATCATGCTTGCTCAGTGATGGGGCAGAGTGCAAAGTCATAGGTGGATGTAGCCTGAGAGAGAAGCTTAATTAATAGATACAAACAAGGTCTAGCAGGCTTTGTGCTGAATCAGAAGACAGGGAAAAGGGCATACTTGAGGAATGTGAAAAACAAAAAAATATGTAATGTAGAGAAGAGGAATGTCAGTACACAGTGACTTGTGGCAGTGAGTCCCAGGGTTCACCCCTTGCTTAGCAGAACGAATTGCTAGATGTCAGTGCAATTAATGTGAATGGTTGAAGATACAGTAGCAATGGTTAAATCCAAAAAAGTAGGAAAGCTGTTGAAAGGTACATAAAAACTTGCTTCAGGGCCTAAGACTGTGTCTACATTAGAGATTAAAAGGCAGATGTCTCACTGCTGCCTACAGTCAGGGTTGCTAGACCACCCTTTGGGGCAGGAAAGACACCGGTACCTGAGGGACTTGGCCCATACTTGGAGCCAAATGGAATTTGATACTGGATATTGCTCCCTGCACTCAGTTTGTGTCCAGGTGGGGTCAGGTTCCCCACCTTGCTGGGCCGTGATAGGCAGCTGCCCACAGTGATACGAACTCTGAGGCTGGCTCTGTCTGGCATGATGCTGGCAGCCAGGGTCTATGGCAAACGGCCACTTGGATGGGCTCCCTCTGGGCTGGTCCAGGGAAGGAAGAGCCCAGGGACACCGCCATGGTGGGCAAGGGCAAAAAAGAGCCACTGCCTCCTCTATACCTGTCTGAAGGCTTAAATTTATCTCTTGGGTCAACCAGACCTGCCAGCATGGCACCTTCTGCCAGCATAAAATGGCCTTTAAAGTGGGAAGGGAAATGAGTATATAACACAAACAAACAAAAATTGGTTGACCAAGAATTCAGGGAGTGCAGTATAACTGCACACAAAACTGAGTTTTGCCTCAACCACCAATTTACCTTGTCTTGAGGGCACTGGAATATGTTAAGAGGCATCCAGTGGCCACAGATTCAGCTGCTCGCAGCCAGGCCCCGGCGAGCGGCGCCAGCACTTGCTCCTCCTCGAGCCCTTCCCAGCTGGAGGAGGTGGTGCCCTCCTGTTCTGCATCTCAGCCCTAAACGTGGCCCTGACAGACTCTGGGCTGGCCCTTTGCATCTTCTTCCTTTGCCAAACACCTCGCAGATGCACATGGTGATGGGCTCCCAGCCACAGCCCAGCTGGAGGGCTTGCAGATGTGAGGAATTGCGGATGCATGTCCAGAAGGAAGCAGCGGCCACAATGCATGGCCCTTGCAAAACATGGCAGGAAAGCAGGAGGTGAGGGTTGTCAGGGAGAGTAATATATTTAACTCCCCCAGCCAGAGGCAATGTTTTGTGGTGGCTACACTGTGGGCTAAGCAGTCGTGAGGCTATAAGGGAAGAAATGCTCTCTTTTTGCAGTGGCAAGTACCAGGGAGAGGACTAGGGCAGCTCTGCCATGCTTAGCCGTCTGGAAACGAGTTGCTATCTTTAGCAAAGTTAAGCGCAGATGCATTTAGAAGGCAAAATGTCAGAGATGATCTTTGGCTTTTAGTTGTGGGGTTTGGGGTATATTTTTCTTTTTGCTTCCTTTATTTGTATACCATTGCATCATTTTCCCCTCTTGCTGTCCTCCACCGGTGCTGCCCCACAGAGCAGGCTGACCTGTGTGAAGCTCCCGGGGCCCTGCTGCACAACCATCACTGCTAAACAGAAGATGAGGGGGCCCAAAGGAGCTGTGAACCCCGCAGCAGGGCTGGCAGTGTTCTCCAAACATGGCTGCTTCAGAACGCTCAGTGCCCATGATGTCCCCTCCTCTGCTTACAGGGACAGGTCTGAGGTCCTGGGAGCTAATTTTAGGGGCCTTGTCAGTGGCTGCCGATCTGGCCCGTGAACTCAGGGAGTTTGGCAGAGGTCTGGCATTTTCAACCCTATTTCCAACTGGTTCAGGCTGGAGCCTTTTAAAGACACATCTGTCCCCAAAACCAGGGAGAGGGGGATGCTGCTAACCCTCCATGGCCAAATCACAGAAGCTACAAGTAAGTCGCTGCAGTCCCCAGCTACATATGGTTAGCTTTTTAACCCAAGCTATCTTATCTCACGCTTTAGACTTCGGAGAGCCCGGGTTCAACTCTTGGCGCCTCAGCCAGGAAGCTGGCTGCCTTGGATGCTCTCCAGCGCTTATTTACAACACACATATGCAGCGTGGCCATTGATTTATTCTCCAGGCAGCCTCCACCCCAAAGAGGCAGATTTAGAAGCAGCGTCTCTTCAAAGCAAGACCGCGCTCCGCTTTGTTCTGCCCTCAGCTGAGCCTGCTCACATCTGGATGCTCAAACCCAGGTAGCAGTGCCGGGATTTTTTTCAGAGGCCCCTGTCAGGATTAGACATCCAGCTTGGAATAGAAGTTCCCAGTCTCTTAAATCAGTGGCTTGGTGCTTCACAAGACTCTCCAGGCTTCAGCAGGGAGTCTAATGGTGCTCCTGGACAGATTTAGGTTCCTAACTTTAGACCTTCACTTTGAAAATGTTGGCCTTTACGTTCTGAGCCCAAAGTATTTCTGCACGGTGACACACTGTCATTCCTTCTATTCTGGCACCCTACCAGCTTTTCAAATACACCGGCCAGGTTAAAACAGGCAAATCAAAGAATTTGTCTTTTCTTCCCCTTCTTTCCATCTTACAGACATGTGGACTATTTCTGTCCTGAGTCACCTGGTCTCCCGTGGCTCACAGACCTCAAGTGAAGAACGTCCTGTTTATTGCATGAAAGTCAGGGCTGAGGCTGAGTGAGTTTTGGCAGGCTGATCTCTGCCCCATGGCAGGAGCCGAGCATCCCACTCTGCCAGGGTCTTCTTCCAGCACCCCCACCCTCACGGCTCGTCTCCACCGGCACAAAGCCTGGCTAGAAGCAGCCTCCCACCTGCTTTTCTTCAGCAGAAGATGTCCCTTTTCTTGGGCACATGAATCACTCTGTGACATTTCCAAGGATCAGCCTGGCACTCAGGATCAAAGGCTCAGCACCTTCCTTGCGTGTGAACTCGTGCCAGTGTTTTCATAAAAAAAATAATTGTGTGCCCTGTTCAACAGACCTGGCTAATGGCAGGTTCTGAGGAGCACCTAAGTACCTGGTAGCAGAGATGTAATAAAGCCTGCTATACTTAGGCCCTTGCAGGCATTTCCAATTATAAAAGTCTATTTTCAGACCTTTAGAACTGTCCTTTTTTAAAATGCTTCTTAGCAAAGAGCCTCAGCCTTGGGTTATTTTTTTTTCTTACATTAAAACGAAAATAAAATCCCAAGCATTGTTTTGCTTATTTTGAGCTGGGTGTTTGGGGGATGGGGTGGGGGTGGAAAAACCAACCCAAAAAAATACCCAAACAGGTTTGCAGGTACGAGAGCTATTTTTTGTGTTTGTGCAAGTAAAGAAAGGCGTGATTTATAGAAATGGAAGTCCACAGAGGATACAAAATTTCCCTTTCTAAAAGACGGTTCTAAGCATGTATTCTGAGGTGATTTTGGGGGGAAGCTACAGGGCTTGAGGTCTTACTTGCAGACACAAAGTGATCTCTGAGGTAGAAAAAACCCTCAGGTGAATTACTGAAGGCTTCCTATGCCCTGTCTGGCCCCACGCTACTTCAAGGCAACACAAGGGACAATTGCTGGTGGGGAGCATCCTCCTTCTCACTTGATGGTTTGGGAGTATGATCTATAAAAGACCAGACAGAACAATGCCTTCTGACTCGCGGAGGAGAATGGATATATAAACTCTGGAGCATTTTAGCTACCTTCTAAATAAAAAGGCAGAGGAATTTAAATCTCTTTCTATTTGTTTTTCATTTTAATACTCTTAGTAGTGGAGGCTGGGAAATACATCGCTGAAGACCAGCTCTGCACTGAGAGTCGCTGAGCCAATTCTGTAGCAAAAACACAATTCAGGCATAAATGTCAAATTTAAATTTCTGTTACGTTGGTCACGTCCTCCCTGGCTGCGTTATAATTTAGTGGAATGCTGCTGTGTTTGGGACGGACATGAAAGACCTAGATGCGCAATGTGATGCACAGGCTAGGATGTAGCTCTCAGGGGGCCCAACGCCTCTTCCCCTGCCTGCCTCCCTCTATCAAGAGGCCGCAGGAGACCTGAATAGCAGTGGTGCCAGCATGTCTCAGCCACGCAGAGGGCCCTGAGCACAGAGCTATATGCAGCAGAGTGGTTTTTTTGAGTGGGCTTGATGTGCAGTCAGGTAGAGGGCTGACGGGTGTGCAGGCAGCTCCCTGCTGGCCAGGAACTCTCATGCGAGTGGTGATGGAGGGGCAGCTGTGTCAGCCAGGACAGCTAGGATGTCTCCAGGGCAGTGAGGAGTGAAGGGTGCTGTGTTTCTGCCTGCTTGGTGCAGCGCAGTGCTGTGAGCCACCGGTGGGCTTGGGGCCAGACACAGAGCAGCTCCGTTGGCTTTCCCACCATGTCCGTCCTCACCTGCCCTGCCCCATGGGCTTCTGGAGTCTGTACGGACAGAGTCAGCTCCAAACTGTATTTGCTTGCCAGTGTGGGCATGTTTGAGCCACTTCTGTGTCTTGGTGTGGAAACAGGCAGCTGGCAAAAGAGGAGAGGGTCACGGCTTGGTGAGCTAGCCCTGCGAAGGTGCTGTTGCCCATGCAGATGGGAGGCTATGCTGGAACAGGACACTTATGGGGCCAGAACAGAGAACATTGCACCTTGATGTGTGAAGGGTTTTAAGGGTAGCACCAAAAATGGTGGTTGATTTAACCAAGAAGTGGTGATTGATTCAGCACAGATGGGTCAAAAGGCTTCTGGAAAAGCTTTGCCCCATCACCTTTAATTCCTCAGCTGCTGACCTTGCAACAACACACTCAGGAGTCAGGGACAGACTAGTCCAGGTGGCTCTATCCAGTCTTTGCATGGTATGGGGTTGCTTGTGGGTTCCCCACAGACCACCAAAACAAGAGAGACACCAAGCAAAAGCAAGACCGTTGCCAAAGGCAGAGGCAACCATGTGTGCTCTTAGATGCTCTGCAGCTCCCCCGTCAGGGAAGAGCAGCATCAGTGCACAGCCTTTGATTCCCTAGGTGCATGAGGTGGATGTGGACTCCTGGCTTATCACCTTCTCCAAGTGCTCCTCTGTCCTGGGAACCATCTCCCCAAGCCAGCTGCGAGGCTGTGTGCAAGGAGTTCTGATGAAACCCATGTCAGTTCCTACAATCCTGAAAAAGGGTAAGCGACCCACCCCGGCACTGCAGGATATGGGTATCTCTCAGGAGCTGGGAGCTGATGTGGTGTGGTAGGTTTTGGGCATGACTGAGGGAAAAGACATAGGAAGAGCAACAGCTTTTGCTGGATCAAATGGTACAGGAGGATAAAAACAAGTGAACTTTTGTCCGTATATGTCCTCCCTAGGGGTGTCTGAAAGCTCGCCTGTGTTTTCTGACTAACCTGTTGATCCAATAAAAGCTATTACTGGCCCCTGCAAACCTTGCTGTGGGAGCAGAAAAGCAGCTTGAAAAACCAAACCAAAGCAACAATGCATAATTACCTGTAAGCAGAGACAATATTCTCTTAGTTCAGTTTTTTTCAGAGTGAAGCAGGATAAACACTGACATGTTTCCCGCAGCTGAATTCAACTTTTGGCACCAAAATGTGGCAAAGCAAAGAGCACCTTATAGTGTCTACGACCGGTATTGCTAAAGCTGCTCGTGAGCTGGTCTTCTCCTCGGCTCTGCTTGTCCGAGGGCACGTTGCAAGGCGCTGCTTCCAAGAGAAAGCAGTGGACAGTGCCCCTAGACTGCAGCCCTGGGTTTATATTTGACCGAGAGCGATGTCACCTCCTGCTGTTCCCAGGCAGACTACGGGGGCATCTCGGCCGGAGGAAGAAAGGAGGAAGGAGACCAGAAATGAGAGACGCAGGAGGAATCCAGACAGATACAGTCCAGCTCGGTTGGGCTAAGATCTTCTTGGCTTGGCGGATGCCTGACCCGCCAAGGGATGGTCAGCATGCCCAGAATGAGGGGGACGGCTGCAAGCACTGTCTGGCCACGCAGCAGGGAGGTGACCTTGACAGACTGCTCCAAGTGCCGGGGCAGCCGGAGGCAGGAGGGCAATTGGACCTGAGTCAAAAGAGCATGGATCACTCTGGAGGGAGAAGGAGGCATGAGCCGTAGCAACTGAACTTGTTTATAACTTGTGTTTCTTGGTATGTGAATGACAGGAAGGCAGGAGGTGTTTGAGGCAAGGAGCTCCTGCTTGCACACAGAGTAACTGATCTGGCAAATTAACCTCCTTGTTGCCTAAAATACCCTAATGTATATGTGCTTTACTATCTTCTCTAGTAATTATAAATACATTCATAAATACATATTTAAGTTGGTCAGTTCCACTACGATGTGGACTGCATCCAGTCACGTTTCTGCTCCAATAACCCAGATGAGTGGGGGACAGTTTGCTGCTCACTCTTTGGTGTTCCTGGTGCTCTGCAGCAGGTCCTCATTGCAAGGATGTCTGCATCTACTTTCCCAGGGAATAGCACGTTGAAAGCATTGGAGCTGCACACTCTAATTTCCATCCAAATGACTGTGATGAAAACCTGGAGGGGAGTAAATCTCTTCCCAGGCTGTGCAGCAGTGGTACAAATTAAGCTGTATGTTGCAAAGGCAATTTAAAGCATGTCTCAATTCCTGGGGAAAAAAAGTGCTCAAAGATAAACTCTTCCTTAAAACCTGAACTAAGGACTTCTAGAAGTAAAAATACTCTCTGAGTTTTGTTTTAGTATAGCTGGATGTGCAGCTTATTCCAACCACCAGGATGATTTTAAGTGCATTCATGAGTAAAACCCACTTCCTTCATCCTTGGGACAATAGGGCAATAAATGGGAACATCTCTCCAGGGCCTTGCGTGGTCAGGAGCAGCATTACTCAACCTGCAAGCCAGACAGCAGCCAGGCCAAGCAACATGCAGAAAGGCAAAAATGGAGGGAATTAAAAAAGGTAAAACAAAATGCATAACTTTTGGCTCAAATTTCTGTCTGTGGAAATATGAGCATTATGGCTACACTGCAGGAAACGGTTGGTATTGTTCAAAGAGCAGTTAGTCTGCAGTTCACAACTAAAGAGCAGCTGCATGTGACTTACACCAGAGAAGATGAACTTGAAGAGCAACCTGAGACCATTGGTCCCATTTCTGCTCAGGGTTCAACAATATCATTATGAAGTGCCTGATTCAAAGTCCTTCAAAGCCATGAGAAATGTCTCCTACCTGATTATGGATGCATCCTGAAGGACTGAACCTGAGCCATTTTCCTGGGCTCAGCTGTGGCAGGCCTGTACAAGCTGTTAGTAATGCAGAGCTTTTTAAGAGTAATTCAGTCTGATGGAGAAGGGCTATGGTAAAACTGCCTCCTGCTCCTAAAATTTTCTCCATTAAATTACTCATACTCTTTAAAATATTTCTCCTATTAATTCTTCTGCCTTTTTTTTTTTTTTTAATGCTTGGCAGTGCTTTCATGGGCTTAATTTTCCACAGGGAAAATTAAGAGACATACAGCCCTATACCTTGAGAGCCAGCAATAGATCTGTGCCTGAAGTAGGCTGAAGTGGGAGGCATCAGTCATGCCAAGAACCACCAGCAAGGAGGCTGCTGTGGGACAACATCTGGCACCACTGCAAGGAGCTATGGGATGGCAACACCAGGGGTTTGTGCTATTGTCTCAGTCTCTTTTTCTTTCTTTAATTTAATTGTGCAGAGCACATGAGGCATCAGAAACAAAGCACAGCAAACAAATAAACAAACAAAACCCCAAAGTGCTGGAAAACAGTACTCCTAATGGAAATCATATCTCAAATATTGAAGTTGAGTGGGGGTGGATGGTTGGTCTCTCCAGGCTGGAGAGGGGAAATGAACAGGTGAGGAGCCCGTGTCCTCCACCCCAGCTCTCCTGCCCACAGCAACGCAGGGAGAATGAAGGCAGCAGGGAAGGGTGCTCTCCCCACAGGGAAAGCCTGAGATGGAGCTTGCTGTGGGGGACTACAGAGGGCAGAAGGGTCAGAGGAGGTCAGGGGGCACTCAGGGGTAGACACCACAGGGCACTTGCTGCATTGCCCAACTCAACCCCTTTGGTGCTGCTTGCTGAAAGCTGGAAGAGTATTTGAATGGAAAGATGACTCTTGCCTGGTCTATGTCTAACACGTTTTCCCTAAGCATTTCCTACCAGGCAGAAAATGATTACTGGGGTAAATGAGCCTCCAGCCTGATCTGATGTACCTAATAACTTTTGACAACCGTAGAAAACAGCAAGGGATGACAAGAAGGCATCCAGCCCCTTCCTGACCTGCAAGGCAGATCAGCTTATTTCCATACATCTTTCCGAGGGACCTTTGAACCCTTCCTACCAGGAAGGCTGGCCTTCAACGCCACCAGCCCTAGTGTCCTACCCCAGAAAATGACATTTGGCAATGGGATGTTGCTGCCGGAGAAATTCAGCCAACCTACACCCTTTTCCTGAGTTGCTCCCAGTAAAGAAGGCCATCAGGAGTAGACTACAACCTAATTTGGCAGGCTGTAAAATAGTCTTCAGAGTGTAGCCAGGGCAGCCCTGATTTCTCTCTTTTAGGACACCCTTCCAGTAAGGCAAGGAGCACAAGTTCTACAGGCAAACTGATACTCCAAAAGAGTACAAGTGGCCAACAGATCCAGGCAAAAAGGCACTCACTCACAAGTGATTTTTCTGTTCCCATGGGAACCTTGCTGGTCTTGAAAGTCCTTGGATTTCAGTTAATGTCCTCGGCAGACAGCAAAGCTCTTCGAGCAACATTTCCTGTCTCTTCCAGTCTTTTGGATATATCTGGAGGATAATTATCTCAGTCTTTCCTTAAAACTCATCCTTTACTATGCTTTCTAGAGGGACTAAGCCATTGCTTCTGATGCTTCTGAGTCATACTGCTGAGAACCTTGTCCAGCGCATACAGTTATTCTTGCAGGTGAGCATCTCTCCTGGTGCTTTCTGCATTTCATTCACCTGTTAGTCTTCCATGCTTATTGTAGAACACCTCTGCCACATAACAAGTCCACAGGCAAGAGACACTTCAACTTTTTGTGCTGGTGAAAGTTGCATGATGGTCAGGCATGACACAGTAGATTGTTTTAAACCACATGCTTTTTACAACATGTCTCCACAGGTCTTTGCACAAGAGTGGGGCATCAAGATGTCCCTGCCAACCAGGCAACAGCATACAGTGTGGTGCCAGTAGGAGTAAACTCCATGACTGTGTGGGATAGGAACAGGTTATTAGCAGGGACTGTATCAGCAGGTTCTGCTGTTTCCAATTTCAGTTCTGCTTGTGGCCATGTAGTGATGTTATAGGCTATCCTTTCTCAGCCAAGAAGAGCTGACAAACCTCTGGGAGAATATTCTACCAGTATCTCTGGCCTCTGACAGATTTTCCCTAAAGAAAACACAAATATCTTGGATCATCACAGCAGAGCAGGTGAACAAGGCCCTGCTCAAGCTTTACTGCCCCACTTAAAGCTCTTCTGAGATGCATCTCTACCTTAGGTGTGAAAAGCAAGGGCTATGCACATGATGTGTCTCTGGGGAATGCGTGTCCTGGGAAGAGGTGGAGACCATCAACAATTGTGTCTCCACCACTCTCATTTCCTGTGGAGTTGCTGGAGATGTGTGCCAGTCAGACCTGGTTATTGTTGGCCGTTGAGTGCCGCTCCGTGGGAAAGCGATGTTTCGGTACCCTGGATATTGTCTGTGGGAAGGTGTTGGTTCTCACAGTGTTTTCAAAGAAGGTATAAGTCTTTCCAGCTCATTGAAACTTTTGTTTTGACTTCTTCTATAACACAATATAAAAGTCTTTAAGTTTTGTCTATTAAATTGCCATGCCATAATATTATGACGGGTCATGGCATAATAGTCTTACTGTTTTGACTCCAAAGCATGCTATGACATGGGTCAGGTTGATGAAATCAAAATGAAATTAATGTTTTATTTTGACAAGATTGTGTTTCTGTTTCATTTGTTTGATAAAGTCAAAACACCAATGTCAGCAGGATTTTTCCGAAGTGCGGTCTCAAAATTACATTTTCTCATTCAGGTGTGGGTTTTGAATGGGCACCATATCCTTATTTTGTGCTCAGATCATAGTGGGGATGTTGCACATGGGTAGCACCCTGGAGTAACAGTTCAGCCCCTGATTTGCTAAGGACTCTAGTGGTCTCTTTGTCAGTTTTAGCAAAGAGATTTTTGCAAAAGTACAGTTTTGGCCTGTGGGTCCAGCATCATCCTTTGAACTATGTCACCTTCTGCTGTTGCAGTTCCCAGTCATGCATCCCTTCTGTTTAGCCAGCAGGAGCATGCTCCAGAAATAGGCTGAGAAGGACGAGCTCCTGAAAAACTGGGGTTTGTAATCTGCTGGGACAGAGGCTCCAACATACGGAATAAATCTGTCTTAGAACAGCAGGGTCTCCTTAAGAGGCCAGTGGTGCAGACGTGCTCTGTGTAGCTGCAAACCTGGCCCATCCCTTATGTGTGGCACCCAGAACTCACAATCTCTGAATCGTATTCCTAGCCTTTGCTGCTCACACAGGTTGCTTGGCAAGTGTCTGTGCCTGCCTTCCCCTCCCTATCTTTGTGTATTTAATTACTTTGTGTACAAAACACCTGCAGCATCATGGGGGTCTCGATCTCTGCTTTTGGTGACTGGTAATGTATCCTTCCTATTGTGCAGTTTCCTACTCTGAATATTGGCTTTCATGGTAATACATTTATTTCCCTTTTTTATTCCATCTCTTCTTTTTTTTCCCTAGGGTTTCCCTTTGTTTGCTTGGTTGTGCTCTGATGCACCGGTATTTATCTAAGTGGGGTCTGCTGTATTTGTACCAGCCCAGGTGGCATGTAAGGTGCAAACATCAGACACCTCTTTACACATCCCCAGGTTTCCTGGGTGATTGATTAATAGCTTTCTCCCTTATCGGCTTTTCTTTCTCATAACAGGGGGGTCAGCTTGCATGGGCTAACACCTTCAGGGAGGCCCTATTTCCTATATACATCAGGTTTACTGACTTCTTATTATCTCAGTCCTATCTGAACCTTTGTTCAATTCAAGAGGTAATTAAACTCAAAGCCAAAGCAAATGTCAGGGTGATAATGAGACAGATAAGATTAAAAAAACTCTTTTTTTTTTTTTTTAAGGCCTGACACATACCTGAAGTGCCTGTTGGCTCAAAGCCAGTGGAAAGTTCCTCTTCTCACCGGGATGTAGCCAGAAAAGTGACCACGTAAAAAATGGCACCACCTCCCTCCAGGTGTGTGCTGCAGAGAACAGCACCTACCTGGCAAAGCACTCAAGCATATAAGTATTTGCCCTGAAATTGTTTGCTCATGTGCTTAAATTTAAGCACGTGCTTAAGTGTTTTGTTCAACCAGGGCCTCAATCCAATGCGGCTCGAGTGGGTGTAATTCGGCGGGTGCAATTCCATTCATTTCAGTAATGCCAGCAGGAGCCCTGGCCCAGGGTGACTCTGGGCTGTAGCTGTTGCCTTCAGTCTGTTCCTCCTGTCCAAAGCCCATGGTGAGTGCCGGGGCCTTGCCGTGCCGCCCAGTTTGCAGGAGAGTTCAGAAATTAGGCGGCAGATCCTTCGGGCTGCACAATGCTGTGCATCACCTGCTAGCCATCCCCTTTCTCTGGGATCTTTTAGGCTGGAGGGATGGGCATGCCCTCTGCTCAACCCCACCACGGGCTAAATTTTTCTCAGCAAGAACTCGGGAACCTGATGAGGGTTTGGAGGAGATTGCACAGGGGACATCACAGGCTCTCCCTGCATCACGGGCTGTCCCCGCTCCCCTTTGCCTTTCTGCATTGAACGAGTTTATAATCTGAAGCAGACCTGTGGTGCAATTATCAGGGGTTGGGGTGGAGAAGCCACTAATCAAAAAGAGCTGCAGTTCTCCTGGGGAGCTTCAAAGCCCTCCGCGAGCAGGAGAGCCTGTGAAGGATACACATGTTGCTGGCTAGGCAACCCCTGATGGTTAAAGTTTTACTTAAGCCCATGTGTTTTTCCACTGGGTATTTTTATCCTCTGAAGTCTACTGTACTTGGCTACACACAGTACACACATCCCTGTTGTTCTCTCACTCGTGTTTACTTTGCAGCCAGGGGAGCACAGCTCACCATGCTAGCTGTTGGATGCCGGCTGGCTGGCTGAGTGAAAACAAAGCACCCCAATAGCCCCAGTATCTCCCACTTCCCCTTGCTGGCCCATCTCCTCCTCTGGTCTCCCTGCCTTTCAACCCTGCTCATTGCTTCCCTCCCAGGGCGGGGGCAGGCGCACCTGAGACCCATGTCCTCCTCAGCATCCTTTTTGTAGCCTGGCTCCCATTCTGCTCTGCAGCCTCACCAGCAGCATTTAGCTTTTCTTTCCTGCTCCCAAACCTACCACAAAAAAGCAGTTGTCCCCATAAGCCTCTCATGGTTTGAATGAAAAGCAGATTTATTATCTCGTATCTGAGTGCGGAGGAGCAGAGGCAGGAAGAGGGATGTCTCTGTGCTGAGGTGATGCAAAGAGCCTGTGATGAAGTTGGGAGCTGAAGACTGGTGTCCTCTGCCTCAGTGAGGACCTGCCCATGGCCTTCCAGAAGCTCTCCCACCCTCAGTTTTTCGAGGTGGGTGCTAGCTGCAGATAGGGTAATTCCACAGGGCTCTGCAACTTGGAGAAAGACATTGAAAGTGATAACACCAAGGTCAAGTAATTATGTAAGCAGCAGAATTTGTTATTCTCTCTCCCATGGCTCTGTCCATTGTGGACTCTGATATTTAACAATATGTCCAAGTTTCTCCCAGAGCCTTTACACTGAGAAAGATGAGCAATTTTATCCTCTCTCCCTTAACTAGATGCCAATTTTCACAAAGCAGGTAGAAATTCAAGATCTCTTGAAGCTGCTGTTCCTTTGCTGATGGGTTCAGAAGCTGGAAGGGTGTGGGGTTGTGGGGCACCATAGTTACACGAATCTTATTCCATCAAGATACCAAGCTAAAAACCGTTTTCATGAAGCTCTGAAAATAAGCAAAGAAACAGCAAGCAAGTGAAGGAACTGGTTGGGAGAGGTCAAGTTCAGCACAAAGTGCTGCCATTGCAGCCACATGTCACCCGGTGAACAGGCTTTGGGTGAAGCTTTAGTCTGCCTAAATAACTGGCTGCCTCCTTCCCTGCATTGTGGGGAGATTTTGACTGGAAACCGGCATGTTACAGCTGCAGGTGCTTCTCTCCTGCTGTAATATGAATTATAATAATTTTTAAAATGCTCTAAAAATAGTATTTTATGCCTTCAGCTGTCCATTATTTATTGACTGACTCCTTTTGGAAAACAGGTAGAAGAGAAAAGTAGATTTAATATTAAGACATGAAGAAAGATCAATGTAATTTTGAATACACATTGTGAATACATATTTGATTGTGCTAGGTTATACATATTAGGTTGAATACATAAAGGTTATATAAAGCACCTATCAGAAAGGGCACAGATCCCAGACTGAAGTCTTTTGAAACTGTTATCACATATTTATTACTCATAAGGATAAGCTCTTTTTTTAACAGTTTTAAAAAAGAAATGTGGTCAAATAGAAAAGAATCATTCCTTCAAATAAACAACTAAGCCCACACATTTAGCAGATGTGGTTCTCATCATGGCTGGGACAACACGAGAGAAGCAAAACAAAATTTACCCTGACGTTTGCTGCCTGAAACCTTCTCCATGCGCGTGGGACGAAAGGCAAGCAGGCTTCACCCACAGAGGTGGGAAAGCCCTCTAAGTTCCCTGCTGCCTGTCTTTGGGTGGGTTGACCAAGGGACTGCTTGGTTCTTACGGGTGGGCTGATAGGCAGCGTGTCCTGCCTGAAGAGAAGGTAGGAGACTTTCCATGTCTCCCCACTGTGTAGAGAAGAAGGTAGCTCGGGTTGGAACAATGTAGTTTCCCTGATCCCCACATCTTGCTCCCACCCAGTGCAGATCCTGGAGCTCCTGAGGTCAGGGCACAAACCACAGCCTCCCTGGGGTGGTGACTCACTGATGTTACATACCGAAAGGCAAAGCCAACAGATGCCACCCTGGGAAAGGAGTGCAGATGTGTGGTGGGTGGCAGGCAGCAAGCAGGCCACCTCCCCCCAGAGGCAAGAGCAGGGGGAGTGGGGCTTCAAACACTGTGAGGATGTTCGGATGGTGCTGAGGGCAAAGGTGCCCGCTCACTGCCATAGCCAGGGGCTCTGCAGGGATGGGTAAGATGTCTTTCTGGGGTCAGGACTTGCCTTTCAATAAATGCCAATGCCTAGACAGGAAAACTTCATTATTCTCCTATGAGCGTCTTTCATGGCTGCTGCCACAGCTGGGGATGTTCCGGAGCAGTGAGTGTATCACTGCAAAGCTCTCTTCCTTCTACCTCCAGGTTTTATCCTCTGTCCAGCCTCTGTGCAATGGGTTGAAAACAATAAAGCAGCCTGAGGTCATGTCTGTTCGGTGCGTGCCCTTGCTCCTAGACCCTGCCCAGTGTGGTGCTGGGAGGGTGCCCCCTGGGATGGCTGGACCGAGTTAATTCTTGGCATCAGGGAGCTATGCACGAGGTCTGTCTGGCCCAAGAAAGTGACAGCCTCCAAGGGAAGCCATGAAAACAGGGGAACTGAAGGCAGTGGAGAAGAACTGAGTAACATGAAGGCCAAAAAGTAGAACTTACTGTAGTTCCTCCTCCCTTTTGCTGCTTTTCTCAGTCATAAAAACTCAGCAGGGGGATGTTTAAAATGCCAGTCATGTAATTACTCATTCAGTCTGCGATGCCTGATATAAGATTTCAGCAGAGTAATGGGATCCAGCTCATACCATTGCAGTGTGTGTACGCACCTCAGGGGAAGGGGAATTGCACCTCTGGTCATGAGAGATCCCATCAGAGCGCTCAGACAGAGACGAGCTAGCAGGGTCCCACAAACAACGGGTGACTCTGCCACTGCAGTCCTTGCACAGAGGCTGCAGCAGTACAAGAAATCATTTACTTGCTGAGGAATCAGGAACTGAAGAGAGAGGCAGCCAGCTGCTTACACCTGGTGTTGCAAAATTGGAGGTAGTGGACTACTGCTGGGTTTTGTGGAGTATCTCATGGCCATGTACACAGACTTTTTAACATGGGAACACCCATTTTTAGGTGAGGGTGACATACTGGGGACCAGGTTGTGTAAAGTTCCCTTGCCTTTTCCTGGGAGTATAGAAATTTGTGTGTGTATAGGGTAGATTTGGTCATGCAGCTGCTGGTACATGCAGGCAAAAATGAAGATGTAAATTTCTGCAGCGAAAACGGTGGGATCAACATAGAGCTGAAAAACCGAGACAGGCAGTATGCCCATGACATCCACCGCTTGGCAGTTATAAGCTGAATTAGACTCTGCATGGAATCTGCCATTCACCTGATGTGCTGCCAAAAGTGGTATTAAAAAATAGCATGGGCTCGAACATGCTATGGGGCTTGGGATCAGATTTTCTAGGTTCTCGTGGAAAATCAAACCAGCATTAGTTTGATTTTCCAGCCCATCTAGGGTTTGGTTAAGGAAGCATTTTCCATGGCTCTGTTGTCTGGCCAGGAGCAGTGCAACAGATGTGCAAAGCTGCGGGGTGGCTTCCAAGGTATCTCCCAAACACAGCATCCTGCTGTCAGCCCTTAGCAGAGACATTGCTTCATTTCCCTCCCGTTGTTGGACCCCCTTAGCAGAGACATTGCTTCATTTTTCTCCTGTTGTTAGACTCTGGAAGGAGTCTCATTTCCCTTCAGGCCTCTTTCTAGGACTTCAGAAAAAAGCTTGAGCGAAGAAGTAAGACAGTGAATAAAGTCCTGCATTTTACTCTGGTACGTC
>NW_010231483.1:76522-86964 GCF_000690775.1 Eurypyga helias | reverse complement strand
GGTTCAGAAATAAAAGGTGGCCCCTTATGGTGGAAAGGGCGAGGTGGGGATAAGAGGAGTGTAGAGTAATGGCTGGTCTATGGGAACATAAGAAGTTTTTAAGGCCTTTCTTCCCACGTCTTGATTAGATGCCCTTATTTTTCTTGTAATGGGACACATCTCTTGACTGGTTTCAAGTGCTCTGAAGTCTGGCACATCATCTCTGAGCTGCTCTCACTTTAACAGGAGGCACTTTGCAGTTTCAGTTTTACTTTATCTCTCTTTGTGTGACTCAGCTCCTTTCACCAAGATGTTTTATTTATTATTACCCTGTCAAAGAGACAGAAAATAGAAATCTGCTTCAATAACTGCAGAGAACTTTCCTTCCTGAGAGCTCTGAGCCTGGAAACTTGGGGGAGGCTGCTCTAACAAAAGTCGTCTTCGTTGAGCTCTGGAGTCAGCTGCTGTTGCTTATGGATTTGGGGAGAGAAAACACCGTCTCACCCTTCTGCTCCCATAGCTCTGTGTCCTTGCAATTGGTTTGGTTTTCATTTTTTAAGAGGGGTAAAAGCTATTGATCTCTCAGGCTGAATTGGCAGGATTGGCTCATTGTGGATTCGGTGTCTCAGCAGAGATTAGGCTTGGCCTTTGGAAAAATGAGGAACAGAAGTCTTTTCCTCTCCTTGGCAGCAAGAAAGAGCTCAGAGAACATGTGGAAGTGCCCATATTTCTCGCATGCCAGGGAGTCGTATGCATGGACCGGGAAGCCCCGGGACTGCCAGAGAGAAGTTTGAGGGAAGTTCCTCAGTCTCCTTTAACCTGGAGTGTGAGGGAATGCTGGAACCCTGAAAATATTTTCTTCTTTAAAGGCATACCACTGCAGTGGCTTTGTACACTATGCATGTGCTGGTCTCTGTTGCTATCCAAGACAGTTTCCTGTAAGGCAAACAAATCTTGCTCTTAAACCCTTGGGGGTGACCTGGGCAGCCAGACTCTTCCTGGACCGTGGACTTGGACCTGTTCTTACCACAGGCTCAGAACCCACCTCAGTCAGTGCCAGAGGGCGTCACTTCTGGCTCAAGCCTACAGGGCTGTTGCTGAAGTCAGTGGTATCCTGCCAGAATTTTTCTTTTGTCTGTTATTTTGTCCAATAACAAGAAACTTTTGAGGAAAGGTTTCTTTCTTTTCCACTCCTTGGGAGCTGGTTAGCCAGTCACAATGCCAAGTCAGCAACCGTATTTGCACAACCTAACCAGAACTAGTGGAGGGCTAAATACGTTCAAAGAGAGGAATGAGAGGATTTGCTTCTGTTCATTCCTAGGATCCTCTCTGCAAGAAAGGCAGGAGTGAATCCTCCTAGCCAGACCTACGGTTCTGCCAGCTCATCATCCCAATAGAGACCAATACAGATGTTTTACAGAAAGGAATTATTTTCTTCAGCAAACCCATTAAGAAGACTTTGGCTTGAGCTCTGAAGGTTTTATATCCTTTCTGTGCTTCTTAGATGCCTATGTTCTTTGCCTAACAGACATAGTGGTGAATCCTGAGGAGAGGTAAACAGAAGAGATAAAGACTCTGAAGCCCAGAGCTTACTTGTCTGGTGTTTGTTTAAATGCCATACAACAAAGCTCTATTAGCAAAGCAGCAAGGCCTGCCATGTGGCCAGAAGTCTCTCCTGCCTGTTGTCTCTGCACAGCCCATGTCCTCGCTTCTTATCCCTGGTTTATACAGCTGGTCTGAGGACCACCCCAGGTAACAAAGAAAACATCAACTCTTGAAAGATCTGCTGGGAATAGGAAGATGTCGTATTATTTACCATGTTGGATTTATGCATGTGTGTGTGTGTTTAACAAGGAGCCCAGTGCCTGCTGGACTCCTGAGGCTGGAATTTATACAGGCCAGCATTTGGCTGCTGCAGTTTATCTTGAATGCAGGAGTAATAAACTGAGCTGACAGGATGATGTATGAAAAGCATCTTCTCCTTCCACAGCATGTGGTAGAGGTGCCTGGTTTGCGGGGAGTCCTATTATTAAGTGATTAGCATTGCACCGTTATCAATATCAGATTGCTTAAGGGCTTTGGGGATCAGCGATACAGTAGGACTTGATGCCCATCCGTCATGGGGACGGTCAGATACAGATGAGGGTGTGAGGGCATTACCTGTGTAGGTGAAACAGATGCCTGGGTTCGTCACGTGAAGGCTCTCGGAGATATTTGCAAGAGAAAACAAAGCTTTGCCTTCGTTATCGTTAGCTCCTTTATGAGAGAACTTCTGCTACATTGTTTTAATGGCCCTCCTCATTGTGTCTTTGCTTGTCCCACTACTGGCTCTCTCATTCAGCAAGAACAAAACCAAAAACATCCCAAGCACCACTGAATATGGTGTTTTCTTGACTTTTCAGGCAAGACTGATTTATTCACCCCTAATTAAGTTTCAGTATCCAGGCAGCTTCAATCTCCTCTTTATGCTTCTGCCAGTTCAGGTGGTAACTCTTAGGAAGCCCAGGTCTTCGGATGTTTTTTTGTTCATCACCTAAAAGGATGCTGAAAAGACGATAAAAACCCAACAGCTTGACCTACTGGATATGTTTCACCCTGAATGATCATTAAGACCCACATCTTCAAAGGTAGATCAAGTACTTCAGAGGATCTGATTGTTACTATCTAAATTGCATCCTGCTCACACCATAAATAATGCTTACCCATTTTATAATGTTAAAAGCTCTTCACTGCCACGCCTCACTGTACATGTTTTCTCTTGTTGACACGTTGTGTCTTACCCTAGCTGTGACACCAAAATCCCCTGGGTAAGGGCCTGCTATTACAGTTCGTTATATAAATGTACAGTGCTGTATACATGAGTGATTACAGTGGATTGTATGTCTGTGGGAATTATTCCTCTCTGAAGTGCAACTGCTCCCCTGACACAGGACGGCTCTCAGAAGAGGAAATATTAGGCCAAGTACAATCAGGACAGGCTGACTCTTGTAAGAAAATTTGGGTCTAATCCATCATGTCCACATGCAGTGGGATAGACACTAGTTTCTAAAGCCTTTCTAATTTCCTTACCTCCCAGTAAGTCTTTGCTGTCCTGCGGGACTGACTAGGGTTTGATCATATGTTCCTGGGAGGTAGAGCTTTTAATCCCACGATTTGGATGTGTAAGCAGACACTTCCCCCATCCCACCCATCTCAAAAGCCAAGAGGGAAATGGTTTCAGAGAATCCAGCTCCCTCCTGACAAAAATGTTCATGTGCTGTCTGTGCAGCCATGCTCTGCAGGAAAGCTGAAGGCCGAGTCTCCCTAAGCATTGCTTTGGAGCTTGGCACAGACGTTTGCAGAAATTCGTAAAGCAGTTGTGGAGGGAGGCAGAGAGAGTGAACATGAGGGAGACCACAGTCTTAGCAAAACTGCTCTGGTTGAGAAAGGCTTGAAAACCCAGACACTGAACCCCACTTCACGAGGGCAGTTTCACCATGGACACTGGCTTTCTTCTCACTGGCATCTGACGCCCCCCTAAGCGAACACGCTGGCTTGCTACTTTATGTGGATCCGTTGCTGTCCCTCTAAAGTTGGAGCACTGCTTTGGCTTGTCCAGACTCCACTGCCTACAGATACTGTTTGGGCATAGAAACTGCTGCAGATACAAGAAGACACTTCTGTCTAACATACAACAATACATATTGCCTGGCAAACTAAAAGGCCATTTCAGGTATCTGAAATGTCTTGCTCTCTCCATTTCTTCCCATTTGTCAAACATGTGGGAGCTCCTATAGCATCAGCTTGCTTCTACCTAGGAGGATATATTTTTTGGGAAACAGGACCTGGTCCACTGAGGTCAGTTGAAAGTCACTCACTGGTTCTAATAGGCTCTGAAGTGGGTCCCAGGGGGGCATCATACAACTCAGTGATGTTACCCAGATCCTTCATTTGCATTTTGTCTTGTCCTCTGTTTCCTGTTATCTGTTTTCCCTCCCGAGTGTGGAGACAGATTTATCCTAGCAATTTGCAAAACATCTTCTGCTTCTCTTTTGTGAAATCACTTGTATGATTTCTTCATCCCCTGACTTCCTTTGCGCCAAAACCACCTTTGCTTTTCCTTTGGTATGTTTCCCCATAAGCCACCCAAGTTTCAAACCATCATTTTCAAACAACCAGCTCCATAAGCAGGTCACAGTGTTGTTTTTTCCACGATAAAATCCAAAGAGCAGAAGTTGGTTGGCAGGACAGGATCAGCAGCACTTCCCTGTTGGTCTGGATTTTGTGCCATTGTGTATCATATTCTACTGGTCTTGAGTGTGGCATGACACCCCCCCCCACTGCACACACCACACCCTGCAGAGCCAGAGAACGAGGCCGAGCTCCCGGCAGCGAAGTTTTATCTGAGCTTTCAAATCTTTTGCGCTGTGGGCGGCTTGAAGCAGATCATAACCTAATGGACTGTTAGTCCAATCTGGGCTTGCTAACTGCCTTTGTAAGGATAAGAAATGAGCTGGGACAGAGAGGAGCAAAATGCTTTGGAATATATATTTAATTCTCTGCTAGTTCTTCTGTGGAAAAGCCAAAACGGATATCGCTGTCACTCAAATTTCTCTCCTGTCATTTACTTTATTGTCCCTGCCCCACATGGCCATGCTCACAGCAAGCACGCAAGCGTGCCATTCTGCTGACCTCAGTGGAGATGGGCTAGCAGGCACCGAGCATGTCTGGAGGCCGCCGCTTTCCACGGGGCACGCGGCATCTGGGTCTTTGGGCCGGCGCTGTTGGCTTCATTCAGTGAAGAGGAGACAGCCCACAGAGCCAGTGGGAGACATCAGAAAACTACTAGATCCCCCCCCAGGCGCTGGAGCACATGCGGCAGTGGCCCCTGGGTGGGTGGTACAGCAGAGACCGTGTCCACAGTGTGGTGGATAGCTATATTACCCAGGCTCTAGTTGGAGCAGCTGCAGGGAGAAGGAGGAGAAAGGCAACACAGCATTATGTTGTGAAAAATACCTCTTATTGCTGCTGATCTATTCTAGTTTGACCCTCTGGCATTGCAGTTAAGGAATGTGATTTTCCTTTGCAAAGGACCATGATGTGCCTGGTGAAAAATTGAGTGATTTTGCACTCTTCTGAATTTTTCTCCCCTTTTTCCACCATGACTTTTTCAGCAACTTGATCACCATGCATGTCCAGAAGTGTATTACCTCCTGGCACCAGGCTGAAGGGCTCCTCTGCTCAGATAAATGGGGCAGGTGGGTGCAGAATAGTGCTCTCAGTTACAGGTCTCAGCCTGACCAGCCATGAGGTGCATGACTGCAGCAATAGCATCCTCACTTGCCAGCATGACCCATTCCAATTGTTCTGAGGATTAAGAAGAAAAAAATTCCAGTAGCTTCCTATTTCGCCGACCCTAATGGTTTGATCTTGCACATTGGGAAATACTTTCCCATCTTGGAGCTGATTTAGCATTCTGGACTTCTCCTGCAAGTGCCAACACAATGTGGGAAGAAACAGGTAAGCACAAAAGAATGGAAAGATGTTGTCTCCTCTCCTAGCTGAATTCTAATTCTCCCTTGGCCTAGACATCCTTTGTAGTATCAAGATTTTGGAGACCTCCTCTGGAAATCCAGTAGAAGAGATGTAGGATTGCTTTACCCAGACTGATCCGTATCCAGATGACTAAGTGAGTGTTAAATACATCTTGGAAAATTCTATTTTGAGCCCTCTTGGTGCATTCAATAGCTCCAGAATATATTCATAGTGTTCTGGGGTCATGGAAACAACATTCTTGCCTTAAGCTTTTGAGTGCGCTAGATGTCGTGGGTCCATGCTGTGCAGACAGCCAGCACAGATGGTGCTAGATATGCCACTGATCTCCGTGGAGTGCCAGTGACCACCAGCTGCACAGTCAGGGAGACAGAGAACCAGCAGCTGATGGACTCCAATCATTTCTGCTGGTCTGCTGTGGTCTTACAGGTGTCTAGCAGAAACTCAGGGCAGAATCCACCCCTTGGTGCCCATCTTGTTCTTCCAAGGAAGCCTGTCTTAAACAGGTGCTTTCCCATCTCCATCATTAGTGGGACACTCAAAGAATTGCGCTTACCTTGCTGGAAAAGTTGAAAATCAGTAACTTGTACTCCTGCTGCTCTTGCCATCTTTCAGATAGATGGATAGTGCTGAAGATGCAGAGTTGTGTCTTGGATTCTGTTCGCTTCTTGCCACCCCTGCCTTCTTCACAATAATTATTTAATGCAAGACACATTCCCAGTGATGGAACAAAGGATGGGGTCCAGGGCTTCCCTCCCTCCAGGCCCAGTCTCCTGTCTGCCAGGCAGACTAGCTGAAGGCTTGGCAGCTGGGTTCCCTCCAGGCACTGGAAGACATGGGGTGGAACCTTGCCGTGGTAGGCATACTACCAAATGCAGGTCTCCCTCTTACACACACCACTGTTACAAACATCAGATTATACTATGGGCAGCCTGCCCTCCCAGTTGTTCTTTGGAATGCACTGTTTGTGGCATTTGTGCTTTGTGCAGGAGTGAGTGGCAAGTGCTGGGTTCATCTCCTAGACAGGGATATTTGGAGTCCTTCCTCAGGAGGTGAGAAAATTGCATAACTGCGGCAAAAGCTTGATGATCCACTGTCCTTCTGTATGAAACCAGGCACACAGGGCAGTGCCACTTCTGCACCTCGCTTCATCTTGCTTTGGGTGAATCAGCTGGACGCCTTCTCAGTGACCTTTTGAGGGTGACCACTTTCCCACCATCTGTGCAAACATGCAAAGTCCATCTCTCCTCGAAGAGGGGAAAATGAGTCAGCTGAGGATCCCACGGAGAAGCTACCCATCCCCCATCTAATCCCAACTGCTCTCCCTGCTCCCTGCATCTTTTCTGCATAGCTTTACACTCTTGTGGAGCATAACAGGTTTCCTGAACATGCAGGGTGGCAAGAGTGAGCTCATTGCCCACTTCCCTTCCTTGGCCAAGGGTGGTCTGTTGCTTCTAGCTGCTTGAAGTACTATAGCTGATGGGGCACCTCCAGCACATATTTTCTCCTTGCAAGCCTGCAGCTCCCTTGCTTGGAAGCAGGCAAGCGAAGTCACACAGTCATAGTGTGAACGTTTAAAAAAACATTTATAGAAAAGAGAGGGAAAAGCAAGTCAGTATTAATAAATTACAGAAAGATAGAACATCTGCACTAAATTATTGCAAACTCAAGTGAGAGTGGAAAGCTAAATAAATAAAGGGGAAATCATGTTAAGGAAAAAGATGAGTAATAGAAAGATTCTCCTTCAGAGTGCCACCAGTTAGACTTTTTTTGTACAGCACTATATACAAACAAATCTAATGGAGATGTAACAGGGGTCAGAAAGCTTGACGCAGCTGTCTAACAGCTGTCTGCCCTATTTATTCTGCTACTTTCTGTCTCTACATTATCTTATGGCCTGGCTAGTGCAATGCAAAGAGAGGGATCCTGAGGTTTGGGGTTGCCTTTCCCCATCAAGATGGCCAGGAGATGGACTAGCTGAAGGCAGAGGTCCTGTGCAGGCAAGGACGATGAGGTAGGTACCTGCACACAGGAGAGGATTAGGAATGGTCTTGGAGAAGCCAAGTGGCAGACAGGATTTTTGAATGGCCAGGAGGTACTAAGTGTGAGAAAGTGTGAGTGTGAAAAGTGTGGAAAAAACCACTTTTTTGTTTTGTTCTTCTAGTTCTGTTGCCATGTCTGCTCCCAGCTGGATTTGATGGGGCACAAAGGTGGACTTTCAAGGATCCTTCCCAGGCATGTGATGCTGATGTTTTACATATTCCCTTTATTCAGGGATGTGCCTGCACAAGTAGTTCAGGTTGACATAGATACAAATGGGAGAAGAGTTCAAAATATGAGTGTTTCTTTCTGTCTTAAAACAAAATCAGCTGGACCATTCCTGATAAAGGTATCTCTTTACCAGCCCTGAAGACCTTCTGAGATGGCTATTTCATATCTTCCTCAAACACCCTATTAATATACTTGTGACTGGAAAACCTTTTTGAATACCTAAATTACTTTTCTTGTAACAATGGAAAACCACAGATTTGCTAAGTCTGTACAGCTGAAACAGTAGATCCCCCTTTACTTTGCAAGATCCATCTTCACATTGAGACTATGTTAGCATTTCTCCTTCAGTCTTTTCTCCCTTAAACAATTCTGATTCTTTTAGTCTTTTTCATAGACAGCGTTTACATTTCTGGCAGTTCTTTCTCTTCATTTTGTGGGAGTGCATGCCTTAAGCTTAAGAAATAATATTTCAGTGAAGGCCTTCCCACTACTATGTAGAGCACAATATCACTTTTCATGGTGTGCAGGCTTGAATTCCTGTTTCTACACTTCCATGTGATAATCTGCCTTTTCCACACCAGCTTGTCATTGTTGATTCAGGTTCAGCTAACCCACAAATCCTTTTCCCAGAGACTCCTTTCTAACTAAAATGTCTTTCTGGATTTTTAGCAAAGTAGAATTTACTAAGTGTGCAGCCTCCTGGGTCTACCTGAACTGAATCCCTTGACCTTGTTCTGTCATCCCGTTCACCTTTTTCAGACTATTTCTTCAACTTAAGATCATTCTGGAACCAGATGCTTCGCTGACATGCGTGGTAACACAACAGCTTTTCCAGTAACACAACAGCTTTTTCTCTGTGAGTAAAGTCTTGTTTTCCTAAATACTCCCAAGGCTGTTCTTTCCCACCTTTAGCCTTAAATCTTACTTCATTATCATTGGTATTAACTGTCCTAATTGGATCCTCACATTTGATCATTTTAGATGAAAAAAAAAGAAAGTACATTAAACACCGATCTACTCACTGTAATCTCACCATTGTCTTCTCTCTTCACAGAGCAATGAGCTAACATTTTCCTCCATCTTCCTTTCAATGAATGATTGAATTCTATTACCTTTGGTGTCTCTTGCTAATTCAGTTTTAATATACTCAACTTTGTTTGACACATCTATGTTCACACTCATCCTTAGACATCTGCTTTTGTTTCTACTTGTTGTGGTTCCTTTTTGTCTTTGAGGTCAATGAAGAGAAGTCAGTGTCTTTACCATTTCTGGTCTTTCTTCTGCATCTGCACTCTGCCTTTAGCATTGTTTCTTTGGGGAACTACAAGCTCTCTCCAAGTCCTATTTTTATTGGTGGTTTCCCACAAGATATTATGTGTCAGTTTCTCAAGCTTATTGAAGTCTGCCTGTCTGAAACCCATTGGGTTCGTTTTTCTTCTCCTAACTTGCCTCTCTAAGAACCATGAAATCTACCTTCTCATGGTAACCCCCAACCACAGTGACTTCCACCTTCCCTTTCTTGCACTGCTCTTCCTCACGTTGAGACTCAAACCCACAGGACCTTTTCCTTTAATGCCTTTCTGGGTCTTCCACATCCAAACAAAAGTTGTGATAAGCATTTTTCATAAAGGTATTGGAGAGTTTTTATGCTGATGAATTCTGGTTTTCAATGTATGTCACTAAATGTAGTTAAATCTTCCACTTCCCCCAAGACTTATGCTTCAGATGTCACTGTTATTAATCCCAAAGAGCATCATACATCTTATCTTCATGGATGGATGGCCTTTAATAGACTCCAATAAACTCTGACAATGGTATCCTCTTTCCACCTTTGCAGACTTTGCAGCAAGACTAACTCCATCCATCTTCTGGATTTCAGAACAAGCTTATACATATGAGGCTCACAAAGTGGCACTCCTTTTCCCTCTCTGCTGTCCATTCTTCCTGAACAAGCAGCACCCTTTTTTGTGAGCATTCCAGTCATATGAGTAGTTCAACCGTGTCTTATTTATTTCAGTGAATCTGTAATCTTGATCCTATATCAAAACTCTCAGTTAGAATATAGAGGATGTTTATTAAATGCTGATTTCACCAAGCTTCTTTAATTACCACACCAACTTCTAAGACTGATGCACTATCCTCTTGGGTTCCTTTGTGGCATTGTGATATATAGCCTTATCCTTCCTAGTTTTAAGGTCTTCCTCGAGTTTGCTGTGGTGTATGCGTGAGCACATACTGACCATGTGGTTTTTAATCCCTGCACATTGTCCTCATCCTGAAACACTAATTCATAAGTAAGAAAGTTTTTCTGTGAGGTTCACACTTTTTTTTTTTTCTTTTGTGGGTACCAGTGCATAGGACATAACTCTGAAGTCTTTCAAGCCACCATTGTGATCACAGGAATCAGGAATTGTCACTATTTCTCTAAACTAAAATCAGTTGCCTTAAAAATAGATTTGTCTCAGCTCAAGAATGAGGTTTTAATAATAGGGATGAGTTGAGTACATAAATACACCTCTAGCAATAAGTGACAATGAGAGGGAAAAGTGCCTATCTTACTAAGCAGAATTTAATCTATTTCCTTCAGACTAGAAAGACATACAGCTCTTTCAAGTCCTGAAGTGGAAACGGGATGTAGCATGCCATGATGCCATGCCAGC
>NW_010231483.1:63883-76491 GCF_000690775.1 Eurypyga helias | reverse complement strand
GAATGCTCACTTCATCTACATGCAAGAGTTTTTTCCTAACTTTGGTGACCACACAGCCCAGACCCAAAGTTCTCAGCAATAACACAAATGGAGGGAATTGTCATTCATGGGAATGCTTCAACACATTCTGTGCTGCCCAGAAATGTAAGAGACCATCTGGAATTAGAGTTGAATATTTTTGCTAATGACCTCACGACAGAATATTGAGAATGTTTATTAAATCTAAAGATTAAACCAGGCAGGGATTACTTGTGAGTCTGATAAGAGGACAGGATTAGAATTCAAAATGATCTTGCCAAACTGGATGAATGCTCTGAAAAAAAAAAAAAAAAAGAATGCCATTCATCAGGGACACACACAGCGCATACACTTAGACAGGAATAATCGGCAATATAAGCCCATAATGAGGAACAATTTGTAGAAAGGAAAGGACAGGGAAGAACTCTAGTGGATCACAGAAGGAGTTGTCAAATGAGCCAACTGTGCTGTATTTCTCTGAAAATGTCAGCTATTATCCTGGGATATATGAGTGGGAATAGATCTTGGATGATACCTTCTACTGGGCACTGGGAGGGTCTCAGGGGGGAATACATGGTCCAGTTTTGGGCACTGCACTTCTGAAAAGATAGAGTGTTTGGAGGAAGGCAGGACAGGAGCAACATAATAGAGCAGAGGACTGGAAAAATGGGAATTGCAGAAGTTTGCATGGAGGCTGTTTAACAGTTGGAGAGGCATGAAAGAAACATCAGGTAAATAAAGTTTCTACAGAAAAGAAGGAAATGACCTGTTCTCACAGCCTGAAAACTAAAAGACGTAAATGCAGCAGGAAAAGTTCACATCAGGCATTACCAGGAAAACTTTCCTGTTGGTCAGAAGAGTGGCACACTGGAAGGAGTTTTTTGGGAAAGAGGTCTCCACCCTGGAAAGCTTTTGGACATGCATCTTCATTTAAGTTGAAGTGCAGGTACAGACAGCTTTGGTCAACCTCCTCGAAAGGTATAACCCTGGCCTGTGAACCACCGAGGTGAAGCCAGTATTTAAAACAAAGAAGCTTAAGGGAGTTATCCACTTGCATCTTGTCTTGAATCTAAGCAACCTTTGGGCATGACTCTTCATTAAAAATCCAGACATTGTTCCTACATGCTCAAAATTGGTATTCCCACTGTACCATGAGCCTGTTGTTCTCTGTCACTTGGGGATGTTTGACAGTGTCTTGCTTGACAGCTCCTGAATGCCTCAGGTATGCCTGGGTGGAAGACACCCACTGGGCTGCAGTTGACCGGGGCAGACCTCAGAGTTCCCCTCTCTCCCTGAATGCTGACGTGAGCAGGGAGCAGGGCAGGTGTGAGACACAGGGCAGCATATCAGCACCTGCTTCCACCTGTGTGTACACACATCGGCCTCTCGTGTCACCATCCTGCCACCTTCCTGCCTCCAGGTGGACGAAACAAGCAGGGGGGTAGCGCAGGATGCATAGGAGTGTGTCCCCTTGTGCCAAGAGACCACCTTTTCCTATGCCTTAGCCAGCACGGAAAGCAACAGGGATGCGTAATGTTACCCTGCCAGCCAGGCACACTGCAAGAAAGGTCATGGTCTTCATGTTCTTGGGAGTCAAGGGAGCAAGCAGTAGCCTGATCACCTTTAATTGGGTAAGACCCAGATTTAGGGCACTGGTCATGCCAAGATGGTGCCTTCTCAAAGGGAGTTCAGATTTGCCTTTCTTCCATTTGTTAAAAGTTATCACCCCTGCATTGGTGCTGTTTGGCTTTCAATGATGTTCCAAGTAAGCAGTTTTAAACTCCTATGATTCACTTGATCCCTGACTAATGGTGCCCACAATGGAAAATTCTTGGAGTCTCATGATGAAAACCACATTTAGTGTTAGTAGCATCCATATATAGTAGGGACTGGTGGGAATAAAGCAATCAAAAGCAATACACTGGTAAAGATAGGAAATGAAGCCTCTAGAGGCTTGGAACTAGATGATCTTTAAGGCCCCTTCCAACCCAAACCATTCTATGATTCGAGAGTGAGACTTTTTCTTATGGCAAGTGAAGGGCATGCTAGAAATATTTTGGTGGGGATCAAATACCACTGTTCTCCTCATTTAGGTTGGATGTTTGGTCTTCCTTCTTGGTCAGGTTCTAGAGAGAAAAGCCACACATAAAACATCTTCTGTTCATCTCCTGGTTTTGTACTAGGGGCTCCTCCTCCCCCTTCAGCACCAGCCCCTCCCAGGTTCCCCATCACCACAGGGTTATTAATCAGTTGTGATATCCACATGACCTCCAGTTTCAGCTCTCTTTGGTCTCTCTACTCCACTAGCTGAACTATTTCTAATTGGCTAATCAGCTTATCCGGTTTGGTCCTTGATGCAAACCAGGTCTAGACATGATCTATTCCTGGGAGGCCCCTGGGTTCAAGGGGCCAATCTCACACCCTGTCCATCACTATTGTCAGCACGGTACCCTATCTCAAAGACATGCCAATGAACATTAGTGAGAGATTAAAATGACAGCCTTGGTTTTCTTACATGCCTTTTAATCATCGTAACATGCAGTCTAATGTTTCACTCTGTCTTCCTTCCCCTGCGAGAGCATGTTCTCAAGGAAGAAACCAGGAGAGACGAGAGCGGGTCAAAGACCACAGCAGGGTGAAAGAGGTGGAAAGGAATTAAAATGGAGGGTGGGGGGAGGAGACAAGAGACAAAAAACAAGTCAGAATCTGGCAGCCAGACGCAGAGCGACAAGGCTAGAATTTCAATTCCTCCATGTGGCTCCCGTGGGATGACGTCTTATAGGTACCGCTCACCGCCACATCGGTGTGCCACCCACGTGCCAATGTTGGTGCCTGCAGCGGGCTGCCCGGCATCCATAGCCATACACCTGAAGGGAGATTTTCACAAGTGCAGCACATTTCGGCTTGTCCTGGGAAGAGGTGGGAGGCTTGGCTACTCTGAAACCCAAGCTGTCTTTATTGAAGTGCCCGCTTATGGATTTAGTAGCTGACTTTTAGACCTTTGGGTTTCTGAAAAAGTCTTAACCTGGTCACTTAGCTGTGACTTTATGCAATTATTGGCCATTTAGGTGAATGACAATCAGAGGGCTCCACGCAATAAGATCGTGTCTGAATTCCTTCTTGGTCTCTCCGGCAGTGAATAGTTGGTGGTTCTTCTTAAACAAAGCCCCATTCTCTCCAAAGATGTGTCAGTGTAAAAGGCAGATGCTCCTGTATGAATATCTGCTACCCAGGCAGGCATAAAGAAGGCTTCTCCGTGCCCCAGTTGGAGAGCTGTGTGGCTGTGTTAGCAGCATGCACAACCGAAGTTAATGACCCCACTTGTCCAAGGCTTCCTTGTGCTTGGCCAGCTCTGAATGCAGACAGAGCAAGTTCACACCTGCCTGCGAAATGCCATATGGACATAATCTGTAACAAACTTGCTCAGATGGTTCATTTCTAAGGGGCATTCAAACTTTTCCTAGATGTGTGTGTTTTTTCTCCTCGCAGTCATGCTTCTACTGAAAATTTTAGCTAATGTAGTATCAACTCCTTAGCTTTTCAACTCCTTGGTCCAGAACTATTTGGCTGGTGGGATGTGTGAATTCCTTTAGCCAACCAGTGGAGCATGTAATTAGCTCTATATGCACGAATGAATTACGCATATGTTTTGCTATGTGGCTTCAGCTGGTAACCAAGCATGAGAAGTTTCCAGCTAGAAAAGGAAACCGGTGAGAAAGTTAGGAAAGGCTGTGAAGTGGGCAGTGCAGAGGATGTCTCTGGTTTTCCTTGCTCTCTTTCTGCTACATACCTGATTCTGCCTGCATCCTGATTTTTTTTTGTGCCATGCTTTCCATGGGATACATGTTCCTTGGGGGATGCTTGGAGCATCCTGCAGGGCGGGCTCTGATTCCAGTGCCTCACGTTCTGCTTTCAGACAGCACCAACTTTGGGTGATATTTCCTGATCCAGTAAGGATTCGGTTTGCCCAGTTGCAGAGGTTAGCACAAGTCCTGCTCACCCATCCCAGCCTTCCTGCGCAGGAGGTAGAAGCAGAGCCTTGCAATCACACCTGCACAGTATATGAAGCTACTATCCCTTGGAGGAGACAAGGTCTCCGGCTGTGCGTGTGTGCTGCTGAGCCTGTTACCATGCACAGTCAAATGGCTTTGCTTGAACTGCTTTGTCAGTCTAGCTACATCACGTACTTGCAGACAGAGTTTACTGAGAGGGCAGCTGTCTCAGAGGGCAGTTGCACCGCTTTGTTCCTTTTTGTTGTCTGTTTAGCATTTCTTTAAGGATGCGAGCCCTAAAGGCGGCCAGAGTTGAGGGGTGTTTCATATTTGGCAGTCTTTCCTCAGACTTTTTAAGAGTGCAGATATGGGCTCATGTTGAGTTGGCCTTCTCTGAACAAGGGGAATGTAACCCTGCTGGTAACGCCATAATATTATTTATACAGCAAGTTAAAGTACAGGGTTCAGATTTTTTTTTTTTTTACATTTTTGAATGGAAAAAATGATTAGAATGTTTTGCATAAGCAAAATTTGCCCTGTCCATTTCAACACACGATTTTTGTAACACACCCTGGCATGTCAGAGCTATTATTTCTTAATATAAATAGTACCCTAGTACACAGACTTTCCTCCTGTTAAAATCCATCCTGCTCTTTAAAACAATACCATGCCCAGATGGACTAGGATGGATAGAAAATAGTAGCTTCAAAGAGAGAATCTTTTAGCAGACCATCAGATCTCACCCAGTTTCATGGTGAGAGTAACCTATAAGTGGATTCCAGGTAAACGCTGTTGTCTTCTACCAGAGGTTTGTACCAATCTGCTGCATCCAAGGACCAAACCGATGCTGCCTGAAGTCAGAAGAAGTCTTTGAGACAGCTCCCCGGTTCTCAGGCATCCAAATGAAAGCTATCCAGCCGGGCAGCACAGTCGTCTCTCCCTCTGACCTCCCTCTGATATCGCAGACAAGGCCACACATTCTGCAGATGGGGAAAGGCTGAACAGCAAGCATTTCAGCCTCTTACAGATGTGGTTAAATTGTCTTAATGTATTTAAACAAAGCGCAATGTCAAAGCAACATAAATACCATATTTCAGCAAAGTGGCTGCTTCTCCACTGTTCTGCTTGTCGATGCCAAATTAAATACTTTTCACTGTTTATTCACAAAATTCTTTCTTGCCCACCGAATTTTCATATTGCTGGGCTGGGCCAAATAATCAGTTTCTTTTTAAAATAGAAAAACCATTAGTGCATTCCAATAGGCTTTTCATGTTAACATTAGAAACCCTTGGGAGTGCAACATGATCAGCCTATTTTGGTTTTAATTATTGCTGATTGGAGCCTACCTGTATGGAAATTCTGGAAGGCGCACAAACAGCCAACCGTGCACACCAAGACATTTACAGAGCAGCTGAAGGAGGAGGCTTGAATTGTATGGTAGCCATTTGGTATATTGGTGGCATTTCTAGCCTTTTTAAACAGCATGCCCTTTGTGTTAAGAAACACACCTGTACCACTTCTGAAATGAATGGGCAATTTCTTGGCAGCACTTGTGGACATTCCAGTTGTCCATTAGGATGATATAAGACTAGGAGGGGAGAATTTTTATTTATTTTTTTTTTTATCAGCTTTAATTGAGCAGTAATCTCTTCTCCTTAAAGTAACCTAGGTTCCTTGGGAGACTTATAAGCCTTCTCAAATGTCAGGACAAGGAGTAAAGAAATGACAGAGGCCCCCAAAAGTATAAATCCTCCTCCATTAGTCAAGTCTCTTCTTTGGATGAGCTAACTTTTAAAAAAGCATAATACTAAGTATTCTATCAAAGCAAACATTTAATCAAAGTGAAAGGAAGAGATATTAGTCCCCTTCTGGAATGGGACAGAGACCGCCAAGATGTGTTTTAATTTCTTAAGAAAACAAACTATGTCAAACACTGGGTTTTAAGCAAGCAGATGCTCATTTATCATTCGTTTTGTCTGTGCATGAGCTTGGGATCCTGCCGAACACAAGTTTTCTGAAATGGAAATGAGCATATGGCCAATACCTTAAAAATTAATTCAACATGCCCTGCCTCTCGTGTGCAATGCATTCTTTTAATGGTGCTTTTCTTCGTCTTTTTTTTTTTTTTTACAGCATTAGACAATGGAAACAGAACAACTGCCTTTATGGGAGTCTGGTTCATTACAGAAGCAACCTATGGCTGATGCTGTATGCTACCAGTAGAGTTCGGATACTCTGCAAAGGCTGAGCTTTCACAGCCCTACTTCTTTTAGAGGTTATCTCACAAAAAGAAATTTGCTACTGTTTTAATCCTAGTCTTACTGTAGACTTCCCAATTGGGACCATGCGAGAGGCCCCACAAGAGTTGACCTACAGCTGACCCAGCTCTGTGATGGAGTTCTTGGGGCTGAGAGCTGAGTGTTCTGTGTGCCAGATATGTCCAGGGCTGACAGCGACTCATTCACTGTTTGCAAAATGCCTGGGAGTGGGAGGCTAGGAGAATCCTGAGGACTGCCTGTGCTGACCACTGAGAGAAGTCTCTGCCCCTTAAGTCCACTGCCTGTATGAGACCGTCCTTGATTTTCTGTGATAAATCTGGGCATTTTCTGTCTCAAGTGAGAATAAAAGGGTTGTCTCTCATATCTCTTTCTCCTCCCAGCATTGCTCCTGTTGAGCATAGACAATTATTTGCCAGGTGTTGTGGATACTCTTCATACATCGCAATACAGCTAAAGCTTGCTGAATAAGGAAAACGTGAGCAAGCAAAATAGACTAGCTTTCTAAGCCCAAATTCTCCCAATTTGCAGCTACAATTGCCACAGTCACTGGAGATTCACATGCTAAAGGCAGCTTTGATTTTAGCCTGGTTGTTGGAGAGCAAAATTAATGCAAGTGCAATTATGACCCTGGATTCTGATGCAGAAAAAAGACACATCCAGTTTAACCCAACCAATGGCCATGCATGTCACTGGAGACTGTGGCTTTCACCTTCCTTATAAAGACTCAAATGGCAGTCAAGAACCTGCAACATAGCTCAGTGACATCATATATAGGTACCCACCTTGTCTTAGCCAGGACTGCTCTGCTTTACAGACGTGTTTCCCTGGTCAGCAGAGTGTAAGATTGTCCACCTGTGGTATCATCCCTCTCCTGGTCCCTCTGCTGTCTTGTTCCTCTGCCTCCACTCAGCTTGTGATCACAACTCACCCACTCATGGGCAAAGAGCTGCCCTAAAGCTCTACAAGCAAGAAGTGACACTGGCAGGCATTAGGACTGAACATTATCTGCATGGTGTCCTATATGCCATCAGAGTGACCGGCATTTTTGACACTTTGTAAAGCCGTACTTGAAACCACAGCATCCCATCCTTTGCTGACCTATGCTGACACAAACAAGCAACGGTGGAGATACCTTAAGTCTTCATACACAGCTAGCACTTGTGATGCTCTATATTATTAGATGCCACAATAGTAGTTAACTATAAATACCATGCAGCCTGCATGTGACACAACTGCTCACGTGTGCTTGAGCCCTGGGCTAAAGGCAGCAAGGATGACAGCGAGGAGAAAGGGACAGTGGCTGTGTTTCAGCTCTCCCTGTGCCTGCTTCCAGAGGAGGTGAGACTCAGTTTCTGCAGATCCAGGTGTCTGAAGAAATACTTACTGTCTGGAATGTTCCCAGTCTACCAGGGAAGTAACCAGACATGTCTTCTAAACAGCATTGAAAACCTCCACTGTGGCTGCCCCTGAGGAAATTGGTTATAATACTAGGGAATAGGAGAATAGACTATTTCAATTGGAAGGGACCTAAAACGGTCATGCAGTCCAACTGCCTGACCAGTTCAGGGCTGACCAAGTTAAAGCATGTTATTAAGGGCATTGTCCAAATGCTTCTTAAATGGCATTGACCACCTTTCTAAGAAGCCTGTTCAAGTGTTCAATCACACTTTCAATGAAGAAATGCTTCCTAATGTCCAGTCTAAACCTTCCATGGCACAGCTTTGAACCATTCCCATGCATCCTATCACTGGATACCTGGGAGAAGAGCTCAGCTCCTCCCTCTCCTCTTGCCCTCCTCATGAAGCTGTAGAGAGCAATGAGGTCACCCCTCAGCCTCCTTTTCTCTAAACTAGACAAGCCCAAAGTCCTTAGCCACTTATGGAACATTCCTTCCAGCCCTTTCACCAGCTTTGTTGCCTCCTCTGGAGGCACTCAAGGATTTTCAAATCCTTCTTACATCGTGGGGCCCAGCACTGCACACAGCACTCAAGGTGAGGCTGCACTAACACTGAATACAGGGGGATAATCCCCTCTGGTTGTGCTGTGCGTAATGCACCCCAGGATGCGGTTTGCCATCTTGGCTGCCAGAGCACACTCCTGGCTCGTGTTGAACCTGCTGTCGACCAGCAGCCCCAGATCCCTTTCTGCAGGGCGGCTCTCATCTCCAAATCTCAGGCATTACTCCATCCTAGGTGCAGAATCTGGCATTTCGACTTGTTAAATTTCATACCATTACTCACAGCCCAGTGCTCCAATTTTTGCAGGTCCCTCTGCAAAGCCTCCTGTACCACAAGAGAGTCAACAGCACCACCCAGTTTGGTGTCATCAGCAAATCTGCAAATGGTACACTGAGCTCCTGCATATTGGTCCTGGTAGCGCCCTCTGCAAATAACACCGTACTGATACTCGTTATGTTACTCTGTTCTACTTCTTTTTCCGTTGGGGTTTTGTGTGTGTGTGTGTTACATTTGATTAAGCATTGTAACTTCAGAAAGAAATTCATTTAGGTGTGGGCATGTCACATGTCAATGAATGCCATTTGAACTGCAACCTTCTCCAAGGAAATCAGTTTTGTGCTTTGAATTATCTGCAAATAACATTCATATATCTGGGTTTTTTGGTTTGGTTTGTTTGTTTGTTTGTGGTTTTTTGTGGTTTGGGTTTTTTTGGGGTGGGTTTTTTGTTTGGGTTTGTTGTTTTTTTTTTGTGCAGGGTGGTGGGGCGGTTTGTGATATCATCTTAGTGTCAGCCAGCAGGAAGGTTAGATGACTGACAGGGATGGAAAGTGCAGGCCATCATTAGAAACACCGTCTGTGTTTGGTGCTGACTGATAGAAAACCTTTCCTAATGCCTTCAGCTCTGTCTTCCCCTGCTTTCTGTGATAGTTTCTCTGTTGGGTAACCGGTCTGTTCCTCAGAAAGTAAGAGTAGCTTTTTCATCCAGGGGAGGATAAACATGGGAAACAGAGACTGGAGATATCAAAACTGACATCCAAATCTCACCAACGCTCATAGGAGGAAATCTAGATGTACCCAAGTAAAAGCTCTTCCACAGGAGAACCAAGATGGATTTGTGGAGAAACATTTTAATAAGATTAGCAACTAGTGTTTGTTTCAAAAGTCAGTAGCAAGTGCCTGGATAGATGGCAAATATTTATTTTAAAATAAAAATTTAATTTTCATTTATATTCTAAATGTTTGTATTAGTAAATAACTGCTCTCAGGGCTCTACCTAGATAAAATTATGGAGGTCATCAAGGTTTAGCATGATGCCACTGGTACAAGGAGGCTGTAAAGGTCAGAAACATCTCTTTCTAGTGGAGTGGCACACCTGTTTTGGGAACTTCAGCGCCCTTGTGCAGGATGGAACGTCTCTCAGGCGCTGTCGAGCATTTGGCATCTGATGATCTCAAAGAGCTTTGTAAAAGCAAGTGAGTTAATCTTTCACATTGCCTAAATATGGAGCTGGTCCATGGAGAAGTGTCCTATTCAACATGTCCTTGAGTCAGCGACTGAGCTGAGAATAGGATCCAGGTCTCCTACTGGCTTCCTACCATCTTCTGTGCATGCCAGACCATACGTTCCTCCTCAGCAGCTTGCCATTTCTCTCCCAAGGAAGCGGTGACTCCTATCTGTACCACTTTACATAAACAAGTTACCAGACTTCACGGCTAAAGGGACATCTGTGGGGTCATATTACCTTCAGACTCAAGATCACACTCCAACCCCAGTCCTTTGATGGCCTGCATTGCTCATAGCCTGGCTCACACCTAGGCTGAGCCCACTGGTCTGCAGGCAAGGAACGTACTGTCAGAAGGACAGTTCTGGCCAGGACTTGGATCCTGCCCCCATGGGCAATGTGAGTCCGATCAGGCTGAGCCATACCATGACATGAATGTTCTAGCTCAGCAGTAAGCCGTGGGAATGAGATTCAACGTGATGATTCAGAGAAAACCCAGGAGTAGAACCCTACTCACCTATTATTTGTGAAAATTTGGCCATCTTCTGCTATCGTGCCTGGGAATATTTCCTCAGGAAATTTCATTTTTTCCTTATCTCATGATTTGGTGTTTGTTTGTTTAAGGTTCCTGAAACACAGTCCAAGCAGGTTGAACCTTGTGACTTGTGGCTGACTGAATACTGCTTTGCAAACAAATGTGCCATGACCACAAGCTGAAAACAGTGGGATTGAGTCCCAGGGACATCTCCTTCTGCTCTCCCTGTGAGCCTAGGGGCTTGCCTAGCGGAGTCCATGTCTGCACACATCCAGAGCCCTCATCTGGAGAGACAAGCTGACCTGCTCAACACCAGCCTTTCACAGCCACAACATCTTCTCTGCGACACAAAGAGTCCCCTGCCCTGCAGTTCAGGGAAAAGGCAAATGTGAACTATGCGGAAGGATTTACTACTCTGTTTTGGTTGTCCTTTCTGGCAGCTGGTGGCATTCCCACCACATCCCCTTGAAAGTCGAGATCGTTCTTGTCAGACTCCCTCCATATCGATAACTCAGTCCAGCAGCAGCACCTGTTATCCCCATCTCCTCCTCCAGCGCTGGCTGCCGGGAACTTGTAGAGTGGGCACCTCTTGCCCCCGCCTCCCCTTCTGCCTCGCAGGGAGGGCTCGGTCGTGTGTCTCTGCTGGTCGAGCAGTGCATTCAGCATACCAGCTTGTGATCCAGTCCCTGCACCCCTTCTGTGTCTGTGTTTTGGCTATTTGATCTCTGCATAGAGCCCGTGACACTTGCAAAGCCTGCAGTCTCCCTCGTGAAGCGCTGTCTCCAGCCATAAGAAGCCAGGCAGACTATCTAAGCCAGCTGGCCACAGTGACCAGGGCTGGTGTCCTTCCTTCAGAGACCTTCTGCACAGTGCTGCTCCTGTGCTGACCTCTGCCAGCAGTGCCCCTTCCCAGGAAGGCCCATGGACCTTCCAAGCTGCACTGCAGTGACATGAAGCCTCCCTTGGTATTGTCCTCACTACTGCAGACCAAGCCTTCCACTTCTTGGAGACACATGAGAGGGAGAGCATAGGACAGGGAGATCAGGAGCCAACTGTCCTCTCTCCTGAATGTATCCAGCTTTTTAGGGGAAACTTCTGTCTCAGAAGCCGTACTTATCTTATTATCCCCTCCTAAACAACTCAGCAACAATTCCCAGCCTCTCAACAAGTGATAGGGATGACCGTCCACGTGTTTGTGCCTCCCAGTGTGCATGACCTGTCAATGCTGTGCACAGGACCCTGCGTGCACCCCCGGACTTGCAGTTTTCGTGAAGCAATAGCAACGGTGAGTGGCTGAGCTTGGGCTTATTACTTCAAAGGTACGTTTTACCCTCTGAAGATGTTAGCACCTTGACAAACCACCAGTGGTAAAAACGCTCCATGTGCACTTCAGCTTCACAAGACTGTAGTCATGCTCTTGGAACAGATGATGAGACCCATTTTATATATAAATATTTATTTTAAATATATTATGTAAATGCATACATGCCAAGATAAGTGAATTATGATTATTCCTGTCCTAACACCTCAATCAGCCTATTTTTCAGAAGTCCTCTGGTGTTTGTAAGGTTGGCTTTTTAGCCCCATCTGTCTGGTGTCTGTTCTCTAAAAGTGTAGGAATGCAAATCATCAGCCCCATGGTGGCCCTAAACTAAAACCTTTAGCCAGCTCTCACATCTGCCCTGACACTAAGCGTCCATGGCCCTGTGAAAGGGTTATGTAGGGCTACTTTGCTCCCAGCCGATTCATTTTCTTACCTGGAGAAGGGAGGTCTGCTGGAAAATTTCAGGGGGATTTCTAGTTTCTGGGCTGGAAGGGAACTTGATGGTTCCTATGCAGTTTGATGGTTTGGGAAGCTTGTCTCTGCACAGACTACAGACCCTGATTAATATGATGTTGTTGCTACGGTCATTGCCCTATCATGCAATGTTTTCTGTTTCTGCCTTTACTCACAAGGCCTTTAGTACCAGTCTAAGGGCAACGAGTAATAACAGAGTCATAATGACTGTCCTCTGAGCAAACAATTGATATGCTAATGACGTCGGTGGGAATGCAACTCATATCTACAAAGAGAGGGACCATAGAATGGAAATAGGACAGGGCAAAGAACAAAGTGGATTAAAAATAAGATTTGAAGAAGACTCGTGAGATTTTTCCAAGGACCTAGAATAAGCTTTGTAGAGGAAAGGGAAGAATCCAGTGTGATTTTTGTACTAGGATCGAGTCTGGTTTATCGTAGAATCACAGACTGGTTTGGGTTGGAAGGGACCTTAAAGACCATCTAGTTCCATCTAGTCCCTGCCATGGGCAGGGGCACCTTCCACT
>NW_010231483.1:0-63599 GCF_000690775.1 Eurypyga helias | reverse complement strand
CTCTCTGTGCCTGTCCCCATAGGAAAGGTGCTCCAGCCCTCTGAGCATCTTGGTGGCCTCCTCTGGACTCGCTCCAAGTGGTCAATATCCTTCTGATGTTGAAGGCTCCACAGCTGGACGCAGCACTCCAGGTGGGGTCTCACCAGAGCAGAGTAGAGGGGCAGAATCACCTCCCTCGACCTGCTGGCCACACTTCTCCTGAGCAGAGCTAACTGAGGCACTGACCCAAACTCAATATTACCTCATTATAGAGAGAACATCTGAGGAAAGAAATCTGTGGAGACCCTTTTTATTTGTATTTTATCTTCTGTTCACTTCTGGTACTGAGTAAGGGGTTAAATTGTTCCTGAATCCCATCTCAACTCCAAAGCAAGTTACCTTTTCAAACCACCAACCAAGTGCTCTAAGTGAGGAGCACTGGATCTCCCAGGTCCTGAGAATGGGGTGCTTTGCAAGCGGCGGCTGGAACACAAAGCAGTTGTGTTTGAGGCTACACCTCTACACAGAACAGCAACCGAAGTCAGTGCCCTAGACATGTTTCAAGACAGGTCATGGAAAAAAGGGAGCTGCAGTCCACCAATGTAGACAACACAATGGATTGAGGCTCTGGGAAACAGTTATGGGAAGGCCTAAAGGGGAGAGCTGCTCTAGCCAAGTCACGGGCAGTATCAGTTCACACAATCATTCTTTTTTTATTTTCCCCCACAAATAATTTGTGATTGAACCAGCCATGTTTTTCAGAAAAAACATCCACTGTCGTCCAAAGACTTCAGATAACAGAAAATCTGGAAGTCTTACGAGAATCTACTCCAGTGCTAACACTTATTAAAGGCTTACTTCTGCTCTTAATTTTTCGCACTTTAACATACCGCACTTTTACATATCAGAGTAAAGAACCTCTCTGTCTAGATACTCTCTTGTGCAGACGATTTTTAACCCCAATCAAGTTGTCTCTTAGCTGTCTCTTTGATCAGCTAAATTAGATAGAGTTCCTTAAATCTCTCTCTGCAGGGTGCAATTTTCTCACCAAGAACCATTTTCATGCAATCTAGGATCTGAGCTGAACAAAGCTGAGGGAGGAACTTTGGCCAGACTGTTTTGAGAAAATACTTAGGAGATGGACTTTGTTATCTGGTTACATTTGGTGTTAATAAAAACTTGATTATACAGCGATAAATTCTGCAGTTTTTATTGTTTTGCAATGACAAAAACTTGAGTCATCCATTGCACTTCTCTGTGAATTTCTTCCCTTTGAAATGATTATAACAAGCGTGATTATATTACATCAGTATAAATCAACAGTGATGTCCTGTCCTGGTTACAATATATTGATGCTTTATTCACAACATCATGAGTTTCTTTTTAAGCATTTTCAAAAGTATAAATCTCCCTTTCAGGGTTCTCAGTAGCAAAATTAGCATTTGCTTTTTGTCCCTGTGCTCACAATTTTTTCATGGTTGTCAGTCCAAGTATTTGGCCTTCAGAGCTGTCTGACAGGAAGCATAAATCAGGTATATAAAATCCAGTATGTAAAAATGTGGATTCACTTACGTGCAAGAAAAGATTTCCTTTTTGCAGGTGTGAAAGTGGAAGCGAATCTCTGTTTAAAAATGTGGTCACAGCTTTTTCACTTCAGAAAACTTTGCAGCATTATGTTACTACAGTGAGAAAATTGTTATTGGTCAGCTAAAGGCCAGTAAATCGTAACACGCTACTGCGTCTCCCATAGTAGAAATCATGATCTCATGATGGAAAAGTTCACTGGGGTATATTATTACTGGAACGTGTCCTCTAAGAACAAGGGCAGAAGCTTGTAATAGATACGGTGCCGGCACAATGGCACATGAGCGTACTCTGCTATCCACAGGCCTCCGCTCCGCTTCTCCTCCCACAGAAAGGTCAATGACAGAGAGGCGAGAGGATTTATGTACCCACCACCCTACTAAGAAATGCTTTTAGCTAGGTTGGGCCTAGGCTGTAAACAGCCTCAGTTATTTCAGCTAAACATTATTAAGGACATAAAATGTCTCGAGATTCATGCAAACTTCATGCCAACTTGGCTGCAGCCCAGGTGCATTTGCTGTGAGAGCCTCCTGAGAACAGCTGGGGAGCTGCAGGGGTATGTGATGGCAGGAGCTGAGCTGGAGGCTGAACAGGGCTTCCTTGGGAGGTTTTGTGCCTGGTTCCTGCGGCCCAGCTCTCCGTGGGATGAAAGCAGTGCAAAAAGAAGTAGTGCAAGGAAGGTCTTCTGGCTTCTTGGGTCCCTCTGCGCCCATGAGTGGCAGCTCTGAGTCAATGGCTGGGGCATCCTGGTATTTGGTATCATCTGAAAGTGAAGGTGTGTCGCTTTGGAAAACCACGGGGATTGTGCCATTGCATCAGATGTCAGGACGGGGAGGCATTTCCCAGCGCCACTGGCTTTCACATTCCTGTGTCCAAGGTTTTCCCAGTAATCCTCAGAAATTATTCATTGTGCAGGCTTTCTTTTGAGGGCAGTGGCCTTTCATGCTCAGGAAGGTAACGGATTGTTCCCCTTCCTTTGCAAAAGCATGGACTGCCCCACTTAACCAGCAGCAGGGCTCAGTGCTTGTCCTCCTGTCCCCCTTCCAGGGTACGGGGGGATGGTCAGCAGGGCAGCCCAGAACCTGGGGATATGTCAGGGATGGGTGGCTGGCTGGTGGGGACAGCAGGGAGGTCACCCCATGGTGCCAGAGGGGTGAGGGATGCTTGATCCAGGAGTGCCAGGGAGCCCCTGTGCACCCTGGGGAAATGAGCTCTGACCAGGGTGTCCTGTTGCACACAGGGAGAGATGGCAGGCCCTCCCAGGCCCATGAAAGGGCTGTGCTCCAGTGACGGGACAGTAATCAGGCTGCAGCAGCCTGGCGCTCTCGGTGACATGATGACATGCTTCCAGTTCCAGGGGACATCTTCCCAAATGAGATTTTGTATGCTAATCCCTCCTGCCCTGTCAGCCAGGCCTGTGGCTGCCGAGCTGCCAAGTCCCCAGCGGGAGTAACCTCTGGTGTGCTGATAAGAGGGGATAAAAGCCACTTTCCTCAGCCTCCCCTGGCTGTAGAGGGGCTCTCCCCACAGCCAGCCCTGCAGCGGATGCTGTTTCTCTCTCTGGGAGGGTGATGCAGTTACATGGTGAGGATGGTGGTTGAGTCCAGGCTCGCTTGGAGTCCAGCCCATGGGTAGGATCATCCCAGCCCTCAGGAATCAGGCAGAGGGTCCCCAGCTCAGCACCCTGTCCTCTGACCCTGGCAGCATCCATCCCCTTTGCTGTGTTGGCCAGCCTGTGAAGCAAAACTGGGAGATGGACAAGGCTCTTCTCCAAGGGATTACTGCTGCCTGAAATACAGGCAGTTCCAAAGCTCAGTGAGCAGAAGAGGGTCTGCTCGCCCCCGTGGTGGTCTCTGAAGTTACCTTTGCACCGCTTGCGATCCCTGGGGCTGGCATAAATGTATCGCACAGGTCAGAGCAGCCGCAGGGTTTGCTCAGCCGTACCACAAAAGCCTCGCCTGACAGCTGGGAATAGCTGGAGTAGATGATGGTCATGGACGTTTGTCCAGCCTCTCTGCAAAGAGGATTATAAGAGCAGTAATACACAGCTCTTCTGTTCATATTCCTGCCCCATGGGGAATTTGCCAGTGAGCAAAGACTCCGGCGTATGACGTCCTCTGCTTTGCTGCCAAAGATCTAAAATACAGTCAGGTTTCAGGCCGCTGGTGTTCTGATTGGTTTTGCTGTTGTATCTTAAGAGCTAACTCCTTTAATTATATGACACCAACCAAGAACCATCCCGCTAAACAAAAATAAAGCCCTATGTTGCAGCAAGATGTTCTTTGACTAGCTCCGCTAACAGGTTTGTCTCTCCCTCAGAAAGCTGTTTTAGGAAAAATAGTTCAGTTTTGCAGACAAATCATGTCTGTTTGGTAGATCTTTACCCTAATCAGGTGAGGTAAATGCCCAGAGACTAGTTATGGGGGCCGTATAAATACCTCCATAGATAGAGGCATCAAGAGATAAAATGGAAAGATATTTATTATTTTATGAGGCTCATTCCTTTCTCTGGGATCTAAGGAGACATGCTTTATTGAATGTCAGTAAAGCGTCTTTGATGTAGTGAAAAATCTATTACTTTTGATAGGTTTGATCTTTCCCAAAATAACCATATATTAAAGTATATTCCATGGAGCTGGTGACCTTTAATGACACATTACCAAGTCTCAAGTGGCCATACATGGCTGTGATACAGCAAAGGGCTCTGTGTGGCTTACGGAATCCCGTAACACTGAAGCTCTCCAAAAGTATTAAGTGTCCAGCAAAAAGTCAAGGCACTGCAAAATCTACGTGCGTTTCATATCCAAGCGCTTTCTGGTGACTGATAGATGCCGTTGCAGGTATCGGGCATATTTTCTGAGCCTATGGATTCTGGAGGGTCCCGCTGCCTATTTCAGAAGGCGTACATAACTCAGCATTCAAGCCCTTTGGGCTGCTGAGACAGACAATGCTAATACATGGAGCAGATGAGAATTGCATTTGCCAGGGCTGGCCCTGGGACCGGGCAGCCACCCGAGGTTTCACCGCCCCAGTGATGTCCTCAGAACCGTAGGTGAGGGGGTAGCCCTAGCTGGTTATTTTAGGTGGCACACAGAGGGCTGCTGTCAGAGAAAGGCAGGCAGGCAGCTGTTGATTGGCGATCTGTCCTGCTTGCACAGCAGTTTATGAATGGGAGAATGAGAGGGCCACGCTGAAAGCACCGGTGAGGGGACACAACTGGCAGGGAAGCTGGCTGGGGGAGATCTGCAGTTCGGATGGACAGAAATGTTGTCTCTGACAGCTCTTTCTGCAAGTAGTGAGGAGGAGGTGGCAAAACATCCAAGCCCTCAGCACTGCTTGCTGGTGAAAATGTGCAGAGAAAGTTTGTTCCTTCTTCTTGGACTATCCAAGGCTTATGAAAAGGTTTTAGAGGGAATAGTACAACTTTTTACTGTGAGAGTGTTATACTCCAATTATAATATCCTGCTCTGGACCCTTTTGTCAGCTCAGGGTCATTAGCTACTAGGGGTAGTAGCTAATGAATCATTTACTGCTAGGGATTTCTCTAGGAATAAAAATGATAACGTGTCTTGAGGGTCTTGCCTCTTGGGAGGGTATGTCAGGCGACCAACAACTGGGGGTGAGACATGGTGTGTTACAGGTTTATTTCAGTCATGATCTTCACCCTCCTGCCTCTCCGTGGATTAAAGAAAATGCTGATCTTCTTTGCGCTGTATTTGTTTCAGTTGCTGATTGCCGTTACTGACTGCAAAGCCCCACCCTTTCTATTAACGGGTCAGTGCCCAAAACATGCCCACTGTTAGTCAGATCGGCATAGTTTAAACAGGTGCTCTCTCTAACACACGAGAAATATGAGCTGCCTTTTTAAAGTCAAGTTGTCCTGCTTGCAGCTTAGGAGCAGGTCTCGCTTTTGCGAATACGCTCAATGGCTGTGAATTTAAGTTATGCAAATCCCGAAGAACTAGTATTTTGGAGGTGGTCCCTGGCTGACTCTGAAACAGCTGCTTCTGATGAATGGTCCAGTAAATTCTCAGCTGATAAAGCTACCTGGATTTAAAGCAGCTAGCAGGCAGAGAAACGGCTGTCTGCAGTTGCACAATGCAATCTGTGAATGGTTGTTTTTTCATTTCAACCCTTTACCCTAAATCTACGTTTATGGCAGGAGAAGGGATTATAGCACCCAGGTAGGCTGCTCAGGGTGCTATGTGCCTTCTGGTGCGTCAGTGGCTGTCTCACGTGCACTCCTGCTGAGGGCTGCAGATGAAATGTGTTCAGCAAGCTCCAGCAACTTGATGAGCAGTTGGTCTTCATATCTGCTCAACACCAAGAGAAGGAGGGAGGCACGGCACTCAAGGGACTGGAGGAGGACTCAGGAGATCCACCTTCCTCAGAGGGAACCTGCTGTCATCACTTGGAAACAGCCAAGGACCCTGACACCCGGGGCCAACGGAGAGAGTCCTGGGGGTGGGGTGACTTTGGGAGCTAAGGGCAGAGAGCATGGGAATGAGATCTGTGTCATCAGGTGACACACCCCTCATCCCCAGCCAGAGCCAAAATCCATTACAGGTCTCCAAGATGAAACACATTTGCATTTGCTCTTTCTGCTCACACTGGTGGAGGAGAGGCCACAGCCAGTGGTCCTAAAGCATCACCCTGAGAACCTGGTGGTATTGTCACCTAGATTCTGCCAAGGCGGTGAGTAGAGGGACCGTGTGCCCTGGCATGCCCAGAAGTCCTTTGGATTACTTACGCCTTGCTGCCAAAAGCAGGGTAAAACTCCCCCAAAGAAGGAAGACCAGCACTCTGCCCCGTCACTGCTGCCCCCAAAGCAGGACGGAGAGCTGTCTGCCCCAGCACCTGGACACTCATCAAGATGGATCAGACACTTTGTGGGAGATCAGGTGTCAACCCACGCAGAGCCAAGCTGAGATACATCACTGCATACCGTGGCCAGTGACTCCAGTTTCTACACAGCTGGCAGACCTAGCCCGGCCACGCCGGCGCAGGGCACTCAGGCAAGTCTCGGGCAAGCGGGAGGTAAAGCAGGAGGCCCGTCACTCAGCTAGCAGCGCCTGTACTCATATCTCCCGGCTGCACATCTGCCTGCGGGGCAGATGGGCAAGGGAAGGCAGGGTAACTTGGGAGCAGAAGGCGGGCAGCAGCATGACAAAGTGTCACACAGCGTCGGGCATGCAAGGTCTGTGTGTGGGGATTAACGAGGGAGTGGGGCATTTTCCAGAACTCATATTCAGTGTGCTTAGCTTAATCCACTGTTTTGCTCTGTTCCCTCTCAGGCACCATGACCCACCAGATGTGATGACTTTGCAAAGCCCTTTTTTTGGGGCGAGTTCTTTGTTTGTTTTGTGGGGTTTATTTTTTCCGAAATACTGCTGAGGCAATGTAACATGGCCCAGCCCTGCGTACGTGCTGCCCCATTCTGGAAGATGGAAAACAAAAGCTAAAAGAGGATGGTTAACCTTTTCTAATTGTCGCAGCACAGGACTAGTTGCCAGGAGGAACTTGAGTGCTAATCCTACTTTACTTACCATGTGACCTTTGGGTAAGTTACCTAATTACCTTGTCCTTCAGTCAGCGGAGCCTGTACAGAGCAGGTGTTTCAGCGAAACCCAGGATTGCTAAGCCAACATGTGGCCTTAGGAAATAACCAGTGAACAAACCCCGCTGCACTTTTTAAAGGTGGCATTAATGCAGAGAATTAAAACATCCCGCAGTAAGTTTAAACCTGCCCTTTAATCTTCTGGCGGGGCACAGGATTGAGCCCAGACTATTGAGTTGCACAGAAGATCATTCTGGATGGTATTTGGTATTTGTGGAGGAGTGATACTGAGTGATCTGGTCAAATTATAACTGAGACAATTCTGTTCTGCTGGAATTCATTTCCTCCCCCTTCCTTCATGAATGGATCCTGATTTTCCCTGGCCACCCTGTGCAGTTGCTGCCAGAAGTGCCCTCCAAAACCCGTGGTGGCTATCCTCTAGGAGGAGGTGGGGTTACCCCTCTTTAGCCTTACGTTTGAAAGGAGCTTTCAGGCTGAATTAAAAACACAGTGCAAAGAGGTATAATTACCCCTTGATTCCAAGCTTTTTCCCATCCAGTTTCTCCCCCTTCCTGCAGATGTGTTTTTTATTGACTCACTTTAACCATTATTGAATCTCTATTCTTCCTGAAATTATATGGTATTAGGTACATAAACACTTCTCCTTTTTGCTGGATTCTTCATGCTGATGTGAAATGAAAAGATAGGAACAACCATCCCCAGAGATCATCCTCTCTCTGGTGAAAGATCTTTCACCCTGCACTGGAAAAAGCACTTTACAATACTATTCACTACCTCTTTAGCATTTGATGTCAAAGAAAATGCCATTGTATCTCTGCTGTGGATTACAAACACATCGTTTATTATTATCTGGCACTCAGGAGGCAAGCCTGCCTCCTAGGGTATGTACCGCTTGTGTTCCTGGTTTGATCTCTCATTTAAAGAGGGAGGTTTTCAGGGAGATGCTTTGTAAAGAGCCAGACTACACCCATCTCCTCTTTCAAGCAAGTTTGGTTCTCGCAGTCTTTTGCTACAATGGTCCAATACAGTGTATATTTTAAATCTTCCCTTTTTATAACAAGCTGTGGACTGGGCAGCTGAAATGCAGCACTGGTTTGGATGAACGTATTCTGTAACCACATTTCCAGAATCAGGTTTAGATCCCTTCTTATTCAAAAGTGCCCATAACCATGAATGCTCTAATTGAAACCGGAGGCACTCACTGCAGAATAAGGAACAATTCAATGAGATTAAGGCAATGCAGAATCTGGGCTGTTGTGATTAAATTTTGCAAATATTAACTGAAAATTCTTGGCGCAAATCCTAGCCAATATGTATTTGAGCAGTTCCCCAGAAGAAAGTGGAACTGAGCCTTGCCTGAGGGGTAGCAGTGTGGCTGTTTTAACATGTCTTTCCATTGTCTTCAAGGTGGATTTTGGATCATGAAGGACAAGCTCTTTGAGTTACGTTAAGGTTAGACTTTGAAAAGAGCAATTTTGGAAAGAGAGTTTGCAACATGACAATGAAACCAGACAGAAACCTTGCTGCCTTGAAGAATGACTCTAGGAGTGAGAACCTTTCCCACAAACCCAACGAGCACCTTGGGGCATGTCTGCACCATGCAATGAAGCATGCTTCAAAGATCCTAGTGCTGTCCACACAGCTAACAGCAGGACCAGGAGCACTCTGTCCTTTGGCCTGGAGTAACCTGTTGAATAAATCTGTGTCCACTTGTGAGCTTCAAGAAGGATGTTGACCAACTGGAGAGTATCCAGCAGGCAGGAACAAGAGTGATCAGAGGGCTAGAAAACATGAGCTATGAGAAAAGACTGAAAGAGTTGGGTTTGTTTAGTCTAGGGAATTGAAGACGGGTAGACGTGATAACATCCTTCAAGTATGTGAAAGGCTACTGCAAGGAGGAAGGATAAACTGTTCTTCATATCTGCTGGGGACAGGAAAGGAAGTAGCTGGCTTAAAGTGCAGCAAAGGGAATTCAGGTGAGACGTTAAGAGACGTTTTCCAGTTATGAGCACCTCTGGGATAGTTGGATGTGTGAAAGTGCTTTTGTGGGAAGGCTTTAGCAGCAGCTAAGATAACTATCTCAACTCCAGCACCTTCAGCATGGCTGATCCTATCTGGAGGCTGGTGGAAGGGCGAGATGACCTTTAAAAGTTTCTTCCAGCTCAATTTTGTCTGCTTTCTGTTACCTACACAGAAAGTCACAAAGCTGATTCTTAATTCTCTGGCGGGTGTATTGCGACCAGGCCAGTATCTGGTTTTACAGATTGTTGTCTGATAGGAGAAAGGATTTAGTGGAGTTGTCCATCCTGAAATCATCCAGAGGAAAATCCCAAAGACACCACAGGGATGCTCCTTTAAGGGAGTTACAGATGCAAACAAGCAAGTGTGAAGGACAGGTCTCTCAGCGGGTGGACCAGCTGCCCTCAGCAACATCCTAAACCATCCTTCCAGCAGTGGTTAGCATGGCGGCCACTGCACTGAGGTACCCCTTCATGCCGCAGCAGACAGAATCAGACAGCACTTAAGAGCAGCCAGGAGCTGAGTTTCTTTATGTAACTCAATAAAAGAGAGAGAAACAAAAGCAAAACCTGACGCACACCACAATCCCTCCTTCTCCAGTTTCACAGGGAAGCAAGTTCCAACACTGTCAAGTCAAAGATTAAATAAAAAGAAAAAGCCGAGGGCACGCTGCCATGCATATATTAGACCTGTGTAAAGCGGCAGCGTGAACGCCCTCACAGATATAAACACTGCGAGGCGAGCGGGTTTAAGACCTGACAAAGAAGCTGCCTTTTCAGCAGGTTCATTGGGCCTGTATTTTTAGCCCTTCCTTTTCTGTAATCCTGTCCATTTTAACATGGGGGCATTATGCAACTGGCATTTGCCGGGAGGAGTGCCCTGCCGAGGGTCAGCACAGGAGGAGGGGGAGGCTGAACAGCATCAGTGGCCTGGAGCTCCCCAGGCTGTGGCTACCCGTGATGCTGGTCCCTGGGGAGGTCAGAGCTCAGCTTTGCTGCAACGGGCCGGGGACTGACGGGTGGAAATCTCCCATGCAGCTAAGCCGGCACAAGCGCCAGAGGTTAGTTCAGAATTAAAAGGCATTTCAGACATCCCCACAGAGAGCAGCTTCTCCCTCTTTGCAAGTTCAGCTCCTTTCCGTTGCTCTTCTGCGTCCTTTTGTCCTCTTTTGTGATTCTTCTGGAATTTAGCTTTGAGACGCGCACCAGCCAAGGGGCAGCGGGCTCCTTCAACCTTCCACTTCATCTGCAACAGACTCATTTTTAAGTAGGAATAATGATAAATGCTGATGAGGTGCAAGCTTTGACATTCATCTGGGAGCGCAGAGGCATGCAATTTCTAATTTCACCGAAATCTGGAAATGGGTGGATATTTTTTCTTTCATCTGCAAAGTACTGAAGGTCAACAATGCATTTGAATCTGTAGCTTTCAAAGGTGCTTGTTTTTCCATGGATTTGCTAGTTGCACAGATATTTAAATCCATCTTTCTTTTCTTGAAAAAATAAGAATGTGAAATTCTTAATTTCAAATTAAACATTTTCTTTCAAGCATCATTTTCTTTTTTTATTACTACCTTTGAAATACTCATCATGTGTCTATGCTGATTAAGAGAAATGGCAATTAAAAGATGTAGAATAAATGTCAGAAAAAAAGGCTATGGGAAAAAATGGAAATACTTTCAAAAATACTTTCAGAGAAACAGCTATATCTTTCTCTAATTATTTCACAGATGTTAGCCAGCTTAACGTAAATAATGCATACCCTTGGTACTGACATCGCACCTAAACTAACTTTCCTCCCAGGAGAAAGTTTGCATTGCAGAGGGAGGGGTTTTTGGTTATATACGTTGGGCCTCTTGAAAATAAGAAAATCAAACATGCATCGTTTTCAAATGATGCACATCAATCCTTGTATCCTTCCTTTTGCACATCTGCCAACATACAGGGCTGGTAGACCAACACTCCTAAGATGGCAACTCCTGAGGAATCTTTTCTCTCTCCACTCCCCAGGCAGCGGGAGGGCTTTCTGTGCTCTCAGTCAGCAGCGCAATATTTGGGCTAATCATGTGTCTTCTGAACATATCTGCTGACATGCACCAATGTGCTGACTAGTCCTGTACTGGCCCCAAGTCAGGGGCCACCAGATGCTTTAGCAAGACAGAGAGATTGGGCAGTGGGATTGTGGGCAGTGGGATTGTGACCTTCACGTGTCGTCTATTGAAATAAGTAAAATAATTTTGCTGATCATATGCAGTGTTAAGTTTTCTTTTGTGATACTGGGAGGTATTTCTCTCAGTGAGACCTGGACACCTAACTCCCTTGTGCTCTCCCACAAACACAACCGATGTGACCACAGGTCACGCTGTGTGAGCCCACCTTGTCTCTGGGAGCATGAACCACCTGGATCCCAGATGGCTGGGAACCACGCACGCGGCGCAGGGCCAGGGCCAGCACAGGGTACATCTGGTGCGCCTGGGGCTCAGGCACCACATAAACGCCTGGTTGTTCTTCCCACCGCTGCTTGGGGCAAAGGTTACTGAGTTCAGCTTTGCCCTCTGCTCCAGCTACGCAGGATGTACCAGTGCTTTAAAATGCCGCTGAGGGAAAGGTGTTCTATGAATGTAGGGTATTAAGCCTTTGTATAGCACTGCGACTCTCGTGTTTACTTTGGGTTCTGAACGCCCAACCCGAGTTACTGGAGCAAGTAATCTCCCTGTGCCTGTTGCCGCACGCACCAAAAACTGCTGCTATGCACGCAGCTGCCCCACGAATCCGGCTCATCCCATCGTCTCAGATGCTGGTTGGAGGGACCTCTTCTTCTCTTATACAACCGTGTTTGGGTAAGGCTCTTTGTAGAAAATCCTGCAGGGGAATCCCAAGCCTGATCTTTCCCTGGCTGCAGCTACTGCCAGCTGCACACCTAGCACTGCAGATCTTGCTAACAAAACATCTTTTAAGGCTGTTGAGGAATTATGCCTGAATGAATACAGATAATCTGCAAACTTTGGCAGGAAGCACTGTTCACCTGGTACAGTGACAGGATTGTAGCACTTAATGCACTACAGAGCAAGCTGTGGGGCTGGTACAAGAGTGAAGCATTCTGGCTGCTCTCATATCACAGAATCACAGACTGGTTTGGGTTGGAAGGGACCTTAAATACCATCTAGTTCCAACCCCCCTGCCATGAGCAGGGACACCTTCCACTAGACCAGGTTGCTCAAAGCCACATCCAGCCTGGCCTTGAACACTTCCAGGGATGGGGCATCCACAGCTTCTCTGGGCAACCTGTTCCAGTGCCTCACTACCCTCTCCAGGAAGAACTTCTTCCTGATATCCAATCTAAACCTCCCAGCTTTCAATTTAAACTTGTTAGACATATCCCACTGGGACCAGTCAAAATGGAATACTCCAGTATGGAGCCCTTGACTTCAGGTAAATCACAGGACTGCAAGTCCTCCAGGAAACTAAATTGCTGTGTGCCTCTGGCAGAGGTCAAGAGAAAGGAAGGCCAGCCCAGGCAGTAATATCTTAGGCACCTGACATGGAAGGTAACGTGATCAAAGTGATTAAACGAGTCATGCCTACATGAGTCTGTGCTGCAGAGGTAGGCAGAAAAGCCCACCCCTACCATGCTAAGCTGCAGATAGCAGCATCTTGCAAAAAGCTTCTTATTATAGGTACCAAGATGCTGGTAGCTGTGCTATTTCCCAAGGAAAGGGTGGCATTTTTGCTCACCGAAGCATGACAAAGCACACACGGACAGTATTTGGCCTGCGCCCAAGTGTCAGGGTGTCTTATAACTGTGACGTGTGTGATGACTGCATTTTCATGAAACTCCTGAAACGGAGGAAGTGCAAGGAAACAAGCAGGATTAGGCCAGTAGAAATACACTTCATTTGTGCATATTTCCACAGGCAAGACTTACGTCACTAAAGTAGCTGCATCTCCTTTTGGAGCAGCCGTGGGAGGATGGGATAACTGCCCTTCTGAAAGAGATAAACTGCCTTACAGCGGGTTTGGCAGTGCTGCTGCGGGACCTGTGGGCCAGCTTATGGGACCGCAAGAGCGTGATATGCTGTGACATCCACAGACTACCCGGGTGGAAGGGGAGACTTATCTCAGCTGAAGACAACGATTTCAAGGGCCACCACGCTAGAGTCAGTGGCCTCACAAACAGGACACCAACTGGGACTGTTTGGGCTCCAGTTTTGCGGTCTGGGTGTGTGACACACAACAAGTTCCATCGCTCTTATGTGCTCTCTTTACTTCATTTATCCTTTCTCTTCCTTGCTTACACTCATTGTAAATCTTCAGGCCAGGCACAGGATATTACTAAGTGTGTGTACAAGGGTCTGTGTGCCTTTTGATGCCTCCAAGTAGGCAGTAGCCGGGTTCACTTCCAAATATTTTTAAATCCTTATAATATCCATAGCTGTGTCTTTCTACTCTCTTTTATTAAGCAGTGAAAGTACTGGAAATTCTTCCTGTTCTCCTCCCCTGAAGAGGAATGGGCAACCATTTCTAACACAGTCATCTTTTCAACTGGCAGAGGGAGAGGGGCATCTTCCCAAGGCTGACCCAGCGATTTCATCTCCTTAAAACTGTGGGGATGAAAACAAAGCCTATGTTCATCACCAGCTCTTATGACACTTTTCTAAATGTGACATAACCAGAGAAGGCTGACTCTCTGGGAGCAAGAGGGATCTAAGGCAGGGGACTACTAGCTCAGCTAATAGGCTGTTTACTAATACTTGCTGGCTTACATTTGCAGATGGGCAAGGGAAGCCAGGCTGATATCTCAAATGGCTTCCCTCAGGCCATGCCTTCACTTCAGCCAGTGAGGAGACTGCAGCTCAGAGAGATCCGTCTGCCTCTGGCTAGCTAGTGCATGTGTGTGCCATGAGCCAAACAAGCCTAGCTAAAGTCCTCCGAGTATAAATAGGCAGCCCAGGACATCTATGAGGACTTCAGCCGGGTAGATGACAGCTATCTCAGGTATGTCTACCCATGCTGCTCTTGCATTTCCCAGCTGCAGCCTGCATAGCCGGAGAGCTAACGCAGACGGAGAATCCAGCTCCCTCACTCCCAAGTGTCCAAGGAATGACCTAGCCATCTGCAGGAATCATTACCGTCCTCCGCGAGAGGGGACAAGGTCAAACCAATTGAATGTTGTCTAAAGAGGATCTTGGGGAGGGAATGTTTTCATTACAACAGTTCATCTTTCTTTTCACAGTTCATCAAAAGCAGGCCTTCTGCGTACACACGCAAGACAAATAGGACTGAGGGGTGATGACAGATACTGTAGGCCCGTGGTGATTGGGATGACCCTCCACTCACACAGTTGATCAAAGGCAAGTAGAACAATCAACCAGCCATCAGCAACGATGTAATATTAAACTCCCCAAACACCTCATTTAATTAAGACGTTATGATCAGAATCTCCATACCAGATCTTTAGAATTATACACTCTTAGACCTTGTCCTAAGATAGCAGAAAAGGACTTCCGGAGGGAAAACGGCTGTAAAAAAATTATTAATAAAATAATGGCTCTTCCCTCTACCCTTCCAAATCAATTGCTCTCTGGAAGGATGCACTTCTGTCTGATTTCCCCAGGCAGAACTCAGACAGCTGGGATGCCTCACACCCAGCGCTTGTCCCTGCTTCCTGTGTTGCAGGCAGAATGCAGGGCACAACAAAGCTGGTATTTATGATGTCATCTTCTTGTTGGGGTGATCACTATGACATCACAAATCCTACCTTTGTGAACCTGCTGCTGGCCTTACAAGTCTGAGCCAAAGCTCACTGAAGAAATGTTAGGCTTGCACAGGTGGAGTGCCAGTGCAGAAGGGGAGGAGAGATGACGGGGAACAGTCATTCATCAGGAATATATCAAGATGGAGGGTGCTTGTGCAGTTCAGCCCACTCCCCAGAGAGTTAAGGTTTCTGAGCAAGATGGGATCTGAAATACAGATGTCCTGGATGTGGAGCTGGAATTTATAGTCAAGAGCATCTGACCTGCTAGAGAGGTCCAGAGGAGGGCCATGAAAATAATCAAAGGGCCAGAACACCCCTGCTAGGAAGAAAGGTTGAGAGTGTTGTTCAGCCTGGAGAAGAGAAGGCTCCAGAGACATCTTATTGTGGCCTTGCAGTGCTTTAGGGAAGCTTATCAGAAAGATGGAGAAAGACTTTTTATCAGGACCTGTAGTGACAGAACAAAGGGTAACAATTCTAAACTGACAGAGAGTAGATTTAGATTGGATTGAAGGAAGAAATTCTTTATGATGATGGTGGTGAGGCACTGGAACAGGTTGCCCAGAGAAGCTGTGGATGCCCCATCACTGGAAGTGCTCATAATCAAGCCTCCCTCTCCAAGGGCTTTGATCTAGTGAAAAATGTCCCTGCCCATGGCCGGGGTGTTGGACTAGATGATCTTTAAAGGTCCCTTCCAACCCAAACCATTCTGTGATTCTTTGATCTGCAGAATGTGCCTCAGTCCCCTTAAACACCCATCTGTGTACGTGATACATACTCCCTGGAAGCTTCTCTCTCCATTGATTAGAGGGATCAGAGAAACTAGTTTAAACTAGCTGGATAAATGAGCAGAGATGCACCTCATCCTTTAGCTTTGTAGTAATTCTTGTAAAGACATCAGACACCATAATGATGACAAATGGATAGACTCTTAATTTCTAGATGAAAAAGGTATTTTTGTTTTCTCTCTGCTTTCATCATTGGCTTAAGGCAATCTAATTCTGTACTACATCTGAAAGGGGTGACTCAGCCCTACATCATGCATTCCCACCCCACCACCTCTGCGCCTTGGTGATCATGCAGTTGAGCACTCAGGCAGGTCAGGGGACTCAGAGGAAGGAACTCTTCCCTTTTTTCCTGTTTTCTGCTGTGTCAGGCTGATGTGTTCAAATTCCAAGATGCATGAGCCCTACAGCTGGTACAAGGGAAAGGATGGGATATCATGGGCAGGGGCAGGGTAACATTGCCAAACATTTTGGCAAAAGCCAGACTTAGATTGGCTCAGGGTGGTGGTGAAACCACACCTAACTCACATGTGATCTGACAACCCAGTGGTGAGAGATTTGCCATCTCATTACTGGTTTCTTGAGACATCTGAGCAATGGTAATTGCCCTGCTCTTCTTTTACACTTCATTATAGAAAGGCATGACAATTAAGCAGAGTTAAGCTTGCCATGAATGAGTTCATTAAGCACCTGAAATGAAACGTGTCAAGGTGCTGTGTGGCATTAAGCAGCCAACTTCAGCACTTGTGGTAGCACGGGCGCACTCACCATCACTAAGCAGGGAACCAGGCTGCAAGGGGAGGAGTGAGGATCTTTACCCTGGAAGTTTTGAGACAATTGCTGGCACCTTTAGGAAATTCAGATGCATTTTCCAACTGTCAGAACTAAAGGGGAAAAAAGAGAGGAGAGGAGAGGAGAGGAGAGGAGAGGAGAGGAGAGGTGTTGCAATTCAGGAGGCACCCCAAAGAGGAGCCCCAAAACCTGTGGTTATGTTTTACTGCACTAAAACATCAGTTAGTTACATTTTCCAGAGATGAGTTCCAAATCCCTCACAGTGTTACTTTTACTTTTTTGGTAAAAGCAACTGTAGTCTAAAGCCCGGGTCACTAAATATAAACTACTTTATCTACTCTACAGCTCTATCCACTTATCTACCCCTCCATCCACTTTAATAAACCACCAGGTGACTTAACTGCTTTGACAGGTTTGCACAGTTAGGTCACTCCTAAAACTAGTTTCTTTAGACACTGTGCAGCAGTGCTTTTTTTGTTTTCCAGCTCCCCTGAAGGCAGAATTGCTTATAGCTACAATGAGACTCGCTCACGACAGAGTAAAGCTTGAGGTAGCAACTACATCTGATGATCCATGGAGTAAACTCCCGGTGGTGTCAGTGAAAGACCTTTCTTTTAGGAGGATTTACTGGGGATCTCTTGACATGTACTTGAGGCTGGATTCAGAGACTACCCTGGCTGTGTTCCCTGACTTCTCTGACCAACCTGGTGTCAGTCCAGAGAAAAGCAGTGTGGAGAGGAGCTGAGGTTCAAAAGAAAAGAGCCCTCTAAACCTTATCATTAAGTTTTCCTGAGGGACTTTGGTTTCAAGCAGACTCTGAGGGTTGCATAAGTGAGACCAAAGAAACCCTGGACTGTGCATGCCAAAATAACACAATGAAAGTCTAAAGGCAGACAGCGGGATGGAGGACACAAATCATCCTCCACCAGCTTCTGGAGTGGTGAAATCTTTCATGTAAATAGCTCATTGTTGAGGAAACAGGCTGTCCTAGAGGATCAGTGAACTGGGGTCTCCTTCTTGTCAAGTAGCCACAGAGCTAAGAGGTATCCAAGATGGCATTTCTGCTTTACCTCTTGTTGGAGCAGCTCAAGTTTTACACTAATACAGCAAGGAAGGAGTGCCTACTTTTCTGTCTCAGTGGCTAGAACATGCTAGGGCTAGGGGGGAGTCCCCTAAGGTATAAGCTCTGCTCCGCTGAGGAGCTCATTACTTTTGCACATTATAGCAGAAATTTGAAATTTGAGCAGAAATCAGCAGAAGTCCTAGAGAGCCACTCACCTCTGAGATGAGCGCATGGAGGTGCGAGCCCAGATCTGGGAGGTGGCCAAAATGTCAGCTTAGGATGGCACTCACTCATCACCATGCTGTACTTCCAGTTGACTTAAAGCTTTCCGGTGACTGATTTTAATTTTTTAAAATGTTTTAGGAAGAAAACAAAGAAGCCAAAGAAGAGCCTTGTTTCTAACCAAACCGAAACATTTGGTGATGGTTTTGTCTTTTTTTTTAATTTTGCTTCTGAACCAGTAACTTCTGCAGCATTAAAGGCAGTGAACTACATTTCCTGTGGTAATAAGTCATCCCCCTCTCCCTTTTGGTTGTATGGCTTCAGGAAGGGCAGCAAAGACTCCGACCCTGTAGTTTTGCAGAAACCAAAGCCCATGTTTTCCAGAACGACCACTGAGTACTCTGCCTTGGGCTTGGCTTAGCTTGATTTTAGCTGAGGTGTTTGTGCTGTCTCCCATTTTCTGAAAAGTCCCACTCACAGAAGCCAGGTATCTGCAGCCACTTTTTGGCTCACAACAACCTGTCGGATGAGTCAAGGTTCTGGTAAAGGAATGATGTCTCTTCTCCTTGGACAGAGAAAAATGGGGATGCTAGCATCAAGGGATGTGTCCAGCTACCCACCTTCTCCTGATTGCTGAGGCACTGTCTCCAAAAGGATCGTGCATTTTTATTCATTCACTTTTCTCATCTTGTCTCATTTGCAGGACACATGAGCATGAAAAGACCTAAACTCAGTGCTCAGTCCTCAACAAAAACATTATTAACATCATTCACCTTCCAGAGCTCCACTCCAGCTGCTCCACACCATATCCTTTATTAGATACTTGTATGAATAATAATATCTGCAGTTAGATGAGCTACGATTGCAACAGAAAAGGAAGTTAACCCTCCTGCTTCAGGGCACAAACTGATTCAGAGAGGGCAGGTTTCCCAGCCCTGGGGGAAGGCGTTCATACAGGCTATTCCACAGCATCCAGCACCACACACATCCCTTCACCCCAAACCTTCTTTCTGGCCTCTTTTCTTGACCTCTGTCACTGTCTTTCAGGATTTCTGCTTGCTGCCAGTTTTTGCCCCTGCCCCAAGAGGCAAGCTGTTCATCCTTTGGCATGCCCTTTCCCCACCAGCAGCCAGTTCCAGCTCTCCCCTGGTCACCCTGGTTTTTGTTAGTTGTCTCTTGCTAACACTTGCAAAAATTGAAAATTTCTGAGTGAGGAGGGTCCTTAGGCACTGTGCAGTTGCCACTGATGCTGACTTCACTGGTTATTTCAGAGTGTATCAATAATTCAGGGCTGGAAGAGGAGTGACAGAATAGCCCACCACCCAGTCATCCAAGGTGGGATATTTTTCGTGTCCCTCCTTCCTGCTGCTGTAGAAAGCATAATGTTATTTGCTGCAGGAGCTTTGCTGAAGGAAGTTTACACAGCCTGATTCTGTGGGTACATGTGCCGTGCAAAAGGACTGAGAGCAGACACCCACCCAGGACTTGCTGTTCCCATTTCGAGGTAGGAGACACGGTAACAAAACTAAGCAAAGAAAATAGACTCACCCAGTACATCTCAAAGCAGGCAACAGACTTCAAGCCTGCTTCCCACCAGGTGTTTCCTAACCTGCTCTCACCTTTCCCTCTTTCATTTTTCTTTCTTGCTAATCTTTCCTTATCCTGGTCAGGAAACTGTACCAAAGCAGAAGATGGACTCCTTCCAACTCTTGTCCTTGTCTGCTTTAATTCTCTGTTTTCCTTCTTCTCTCTCCCATTTACACATAGCCAGAAAATGCAGCAGGTACAAACAGAAGTCTCTTACAGACCGTGGTTTGCCATGCATGTTGCAGTAGGCCTGGGAGAGGATGGTCACGTACCTAGAGGTGAGGAGTTTAGAATGGCCTGATCCAAAGCCCTGTAAGGTAAATGGCATCCTTTCCATTGGCTTCAAGGGGCTTCAGATCATCCTGTAAATAGTCCAGCAAGCTACTGTACATGGATATGACAACTATTTATAAGACTTAGGATAGATAAGATGTGTACTCACCATCTAAATCTAGCCACTGTGTCATCTGGGGAGAGACAAATCAGGACGGATGCTTAGTGGAATAGGAGATATCAGTGACGATGAGGGACCATTGACTGACGTGTCACCTGCTTCCCCAGAGCAGAAGCACCTGAGATCTTTCACCATCTACTGCAAGTGCCCTTTGTAACTGATAGCTTTATTCTGAAGGAAAGATGTCAAATACAGAAAAGTGATAACCTCATTTATGACATTTTTCTGCAGCAAATGCTCTAGAGCCTCTCATGGTGATCCCAGCCCCCTCAGAGGCCTGTAGCCCTATATCTTACTTTGACTGGAGATGTCTAACTGTGGGCAATAACCCCACAATCTTTGAAAACCCATGCTTGGTTGTCTCCATGCAAGTTGGTGCCCAGGATTATGTGTGTAATACAGGCTTGATTGCTATCATCGGTACCCAAGGTTACCAGCTCAGACAACATCAGAGTAGTGTTACCTGCGTGGCACAGGCTATTCATAGTCACATCTGGGAGAGAGCTCCTCACTGGCATTCATAAACATATTTCTCCCTCTGAGCAGAACACAATGTGCAGACGTTATCATGAGGATGAATTTTTTCAGACAAAGATGTTCTAACTTCTGATGTTGGAGGAGGATGTTGTTTCGCGTTATAGAGGGATTGCCAGCAGCGAGCTGATACTTTACAAATCTTCACGTTGAAGCGCAGGTGGGAGCATGTTGTCCATAGTGTTGTCATTAGATTTGTTATGGTGGTGTCTAAATATAAATCAAGAACAGTCCCATTGTATTCAACACTGTATAAACAGACAGAAAGAAGCAGACAAGCCCTGACTCAGTTTACAGTTCAAACAGAAAAAAAGCCTTGGATTGACTGAGATGCTAAAGGTTTTAGCACAAAAAACCTTGGGATTGATACAGATAGTGCTCATGAATGGGTGGAGAGACCTACAATAAAATCATTGACCGATTGTACACCTGCAATCCTGTTTCTCTATCATGAGGCAGGAGCACATCGGAAAAGGAAAGGAGGGTAAAAGAGATGAGGGGGTCTACGACTGTCAATAGTTGGTGTTGTTTTTACTACCTCAAAAATGACACCGGCAGACATTCACTTTGGTTATCGTCAGTACAGATTTTAAAGGCTATTTCCACAAGCGAATCTCAAGAGCCTTTCCTAGTGAGATCTCATTCAGTAACATGTAAATCTAGCTTGTTTGAGACTTAGCATTGATCCCAAGATGTAGGAATGTTATGGACATTATGCTACACTTTGAGGAAAAGCACATGCAATTCCTCAGCCTCTGGCAGAGAAACAACCAACATCTGCAGGGTATAGAAGAGCATCTCCTTTCTTTGAAATCCCAACTTGAATTTGTGAGACTCAGCCAGTGGTTAAATGAATATTCCACCTGACCATCAGGCAGACAGTCCTGGCTTTTGTTGCTCAAGTCCTGGGTAGCAAGTCCCAGGTATCAATACCTACAATTCTGTGTCACCTTGCATCCTTTTCTCCGATGACTGCTGTCTCGTTCCTGCAAAGCATCTTCCTAATTTCAGGGATCTGCTCCCACCTGTTGGTGTTCAAGCAAATACTGGAGGGCATACTTCTTGTTAATCTCTAGTAAGTCTCATATGTAAGTGCTCTGCTGAACAGAAATTGCTGGTCCCTGGACAACACAGAGCACCATGCTGTGTCCTGAAGGATGCAGTAAGTCACTACTGCCTGTGCACGCACTGCCATGAAGTGGTAGGGTAGATTTGTTTGTTCATTTTGGCCTTGATCTTTTGAGGCTTTCTGGTCATTCTGTGCTTGTGTTTTTTTCTGTTGACTCAGTTATACAAACTTCCTCTAATAGGAGAACAAGTATGTCTTTTGTGCTGTAACCCTGAGATCCTCTGAGAGGGATTCTGCATTGACTGCAAATATCTCAGACATCATGACCCTGTATTGACCACCCAACGACAGTTGTCTGAAGAGCTGTTGGGCCTTGAGAACAGCCACATGAATTGCAACCTCAACTGGTCATTGGTTCTGCAAGTTAAGTCTGGCAAAGTTCATATGAAGCCTTTACTTAAAAGTTTTTCAGATTTTTGTTAAGGAGCTTGAAGAATAACTACTTTGATTGCAAAGTGAAGTTTTCCAGGTTTGGGTTGCAATTTTCAGTGCCCAGCTCTGAAAAATGTAATTGCATTTGGCTTTCAACAACTGGAAACCAAACAAAATATTTTTGTTTGACAAAATCTAACATGGTTTTCCTCTGGAAATGTTAATTCTGCCCACAAAAATGTTCCAGATTTGGTAGTTGTTGTTGTTGTTGTTATTTAATTAAAATCCTGGTCTAGCTTTACTATTTTTTTTATGGTCATTCCTCTGGCTGAATTTCTTCTTTTTTGCTGATCACATGCATACATCCAGTTAAGTTCTGAGCTGCTCTGCAGTGACGGACTACGTAGCAGAAGTGTGTTCTTCTGCACAGGTGGGACAGGGGATCCCTTCTCCTGCTGTCACCTGGGTGGAAGCAGACACTGTGCCTCTCATTTCTGCCGACAGGTAGAGGTCATTCACAGTTTCAAAAGGCTCTGTAATGAATACCTTTTTTTGAATGCTCATGTTCCACGTGCTTCTACAAGGGGAAGTGTTTTCATGATGAGTTATTATGTATCTTTTTTTCACAGTGGGACCAAAAGCACTAATCTATTTGGGTACCTCATTACAAAAATACCTATGCCACCAGTCCCTCTGGTTTAGATAGTGACTTAACAGCAAGCTGGAAAATGACAGCGTATGGTTTGCACCTCCCAGACATGTAATATCGGTGATAGGTATTTGTAGTTGGTTAGAGTCTTTTTATTGATTAATTTTCTGTTGGTCAGTTAGAAACCATCCAGTAACCTGAGTACGTTTGAAATCCTAAGCCAGTGTGGATGTTCCATCAGTCATTCCCTAGAAAGCTGTTAGAATTTCAGGTTACAGTGGCCTGAGGTCGGGACGCTTCCAAAACCTAAAAGCAAAAAACAGGCCAGGCAAGTTCTGAACTTCTGGAGCTGTTTCCCAGCCTGTGTCTCACATGTTCCTTGATTGCAGGTAAATTCTTCTGTCTTATCTGCTTTCTAGAAACTTTCCTTGACATGAAAAGCCATGGAGTATTAGTGAACACTGATTTATGGTGCATTAGCACATGCAGCATATGTTTCTCTAACTCCAGAGAAAGCCTGGCTTTGCAGTGCTTGGAAATGGTCTTTAAAAGCCCCAGGCAGCATTGCACACACCAGCGTGTGCTCTCCGCGGGTGCAATTCGCCTCTCTGCAGTGAGATACCACAATGCTGAGGTAGCCGTTAAATTCTGCTCAAATGCCAAGATGCTTTTCATCCGATAACTTTTATTGATATATTAGAGAGCAGATCAGAAGCCATGTACCTTGGCATTGATTTGGTATTGGGACTAAACCAACATCAACTTTGATTGCTCCATATCACTGTATATTACCCTACTCTGAACGCTCTGCCAGGGGATTAAGCACTGACAACAAAGAATTAACTACATGTCAGACTTATAAAAAGAAGGCTTTTAAAAAGCCATCTCTTTATCTGCCTTTGTGAAAACAAAGCAATGCACAACGGGAGACATACAAATTATCAGAACTCCCCAGGGGAGAGGAGAGGTGAAGGACAGGCTTCCTGTGAGACAACCAGCCAAGAAAAGCTTGATGATGACGGAGCTCGCTGCGTTTATGAAGGAGGTGACAGGACGCGCTCGCCTGCAAAAGCAGGGGATTGGGATTGTCAACTGGGGACAGCCCTTCCGGCCCTTTTCCTCTCATGAGCTGGCTGAGGCATTGCAGTTAAACTCAGCACAACAGCTGTAAGTAGGGAGAGCTGTAAGAATACAGTCAGGTGCAACTCTGTCAATGAAATAATAACAGCAGTCAGCGTAGTGTGAAGAAAGCAGGGAGCAGAATAGAGGATTGCTGCACAGTAAGAGAGAAGGAGGCAGCAGGCCAGTTTCTGGACACAGAGCAGTATCTTGTGATGCATGGTGTTTGGAAATCAATCGTTCCATGAAGCTTAATTCTTGTGTCAAAGAAAAAGAAAGAGATCATTTTGAGTTCAAATGTCTGTCGTCTCAACAGGGTTTGCAATGCCTTTCCAAGAGCTGAAATTATCTCAGCTGAATGTGCTTATCCACTTATGAGATCAAATAAAAGGTAAAAAGACAGATTTGTCTCCAGTGAAAGGTCAGTGAAATCTGTCACATCATAATTAAAATTATTTTATTTCTTTAGGTATCCTCCAAAACCAGCCTCTCTAACTCTGTATTATTTCCAGCCTGCTCACCACTTCCTCTTATCTTCTATACTACAAAAATGACCCTCCTGCCTTCCAAACCTGCCTTTGCTGAAGTTTATATTCATCTAATTAAGTACTGCATCGTGCAGCTCTTACCACTAAAAAAATCAGCCCATCTGTTTTTTTCCCTCACAATGAGAAGTGTCCTCAGAGAAAACAGCATGTCTATGTCATGAAGGGTTGGGGTAGGTAGCAAATCCCATACGTGATGAAAGTTATGTTCTGTATTTCCTCTTTTTAATCTTGATAATAGCTATACACACACTTGCATTTTTTTTACTCTGCCATCTTGAGCACTCTCCATATCTTAGGAACATCAGGGTCAGGTTTGAAGACATTATTCTGCAGTTCGACTGGTGTCAAATTTGTTGGGATGGAACTTGCTACCTACTGGTATCCAGCTCGTCACTGCCACTGAGGACATCACGTGTTGCTCTCTCCATTGGTCCTTTTTCACCATTTGTCGTTCTCTCCTACGATCTCAATGCAAATGAAGCTGGAGTGGCAAAAGAACAGAGGGGCTGGACTCTGGCCACCCACTGTGCGAGCCTCACCCTCTGCTGTGCTAGTGTCACCCAAAACCAGAAGCAGTGGCTGCTGTCTTCTAATACCTTGACTCTGCACCATGGGCATCGAAGTGCAAGCTTCGCCTGGAATAGCTCAGCAGAGTATGGAGTGGCATGAAATGGGCTCCTGAGGCCCCCACCATAGGCAAATCTGGTCCATCAGTTAATGTGGGACTGTGGCCCAGACTGGGAAGAGCTGAGGGCAGGACAGGCCCAGGCAGATGGAGAGTTTCAGCTTGGAGCCAGGCCGGGGAAAATCCACCCACCTCCCCAGAAATGGCAGGGTACCAGGGAGAAGAGTTTGCTGAATGTCCCTTTTAGTAGCCAGTTGGGGATCTGACTGATTCTGCAGAGCCACCTCCACTGTGGTGGGTCCAGGCCTGACTGCAGGCATCTATAACTTCCAGAGACCTCCTATGGGAACAACAAGAGCAGGGTAGCTTCCTGCTCCCATGTTTGGGTGGTGCAGACACTGCTTCCCTCATGTGCATAGAAGGATGGGAGGGAGGGCGGTGAGGTACACGTGGCCTGAGGAGTGAGAATGAAATGCCAAAGAAGGGAGACAAACCCAGAGCAGCCAACCAGATCTGAGGACAGAGTGATACCTTCCATTTAATGCAGTGCATCTCTGATTTGTATGGTCAGCACTCAAGGATTAAGGAGGGAAATTCACCTGCTCCTGCCAGTGGTTTCAGAGAGCAATGTCCCCTCAAGAGCCTACAACACAAGGAAGGTCTTGCACATAGAGATGACCTGTCTGTCAGGCTAACTTGATTTCTGACCAGGCCTGGTAGAAGGCAGCTTTTTGTTCTCTCTGATTTGTTCTCTGCTAGCATTTGCTTTAGGTTCTTGTCAAAACAAGACCAGCCTCTTGAAGTGCCACACATGCTCTGTCCTGTTTAGTTTTGCAATGTTTTTTTTGGCTGCTAACAACTCGTTCATCAGAAGAAACAATACTTCCTTGATCCATGCTCTAAGAAATCCTCTCTTGAAACTGCAGAGGTCTAACAAAGCCCACGCTACCCATCAGGCACCAATAGAAAGAAAATAGCCAAACACACTACCCTTGGGCAAAATGTTTTCTGAAATTCACTTGGGAAAAGCTGTGCAGGAAATTCCTGGGATCAGCTTATTGGGGAACAAGAGTCAGTAAAGGTCTGCTGCATTAGGAAAAAGTAATTGTCCGCATGGTCCAGTACCAAATCTACGCCTAACAATAGCAGATGCTTGAAGGGAAGGTGCAAAACCCTCCCTATTTCACCAAAATACCACGCCAGTAGGGATTACGTACTCTGACCTTTACGTGGCTGATGGTGCCCTGAAGCTGTGCATTGGTAGTGCTTGTGATTTCATCCTTACTAGCCTGGGCTTTGAAGCCACACGTCCTGCTAGTGTTACGTATTGTAACTGCAGATGCTAGTATTCGTGCTGTATTAAAATGCAGTCCATTCCCTGAGTTACAGCAAGGGTAGATTTAACCCCATGTCTATCACACGTTCAATCCAAACTGTTTGCCTCAGTAACATTCTGCAACATAGACCTTAAGCATCATCCGATGAAGGATTCTCCTTTTATCCTTTCAGGTCTATCTTCTTATAATAGAGCCTCTTGGTCTTGTTTTATAGGAAAGGGAAGCAGGAGTGCCAGTTGGAGTCACCTACATTACTGTATACTCCTGCTTCCTCTCCTCGTGCTCTCATCCAAGTTTAATTGCCCTGACAATGTTTTCTCCTTATATCAAAGCTTTTCTTCCCATCATGCTTCCTGCAATTTTGTGGCCCTCTGGATAAGCATATTCTATACCACAGCTCAGTTCTCTCAGGAGCAAGGTGATTTGTGGGCCAGACACATGCAAGCCTTTTATACGGGAGGTTTCCTGAGGTCCCTGCGCTGTTGCCTTGTGTCCATCCCATCATGAACCACCTGTTTGTCTCTCTGCCACCTGCCGCAGCTGGTTCTAACTTTGCTTGGGAGCTCTTTGAGGACAGTTTCTCTCCTTTACTGAGCACGTGTCCCACACTTAGTCCCACAGAGCACGTCACAGATCTCACAGCACAGGCTGAGTGGATTCCCTTGCCAATATAACACAGGCAAAGACAGCTCTATAATAGCAGCACATTCTCTTTGCATAAGCAAAACCACTGGCAAATACAATAGGATCGGGAAGAGGCTTGGTGAATGAAGTTGGATTTTACTTAATATCAATGGTGCTGGCACCAATGCGAGTAACATTTTCTTCGTTGAGTTCTAAGCACTTCCAATTGTGTCTCAGCCTATTTTCCTGGTCAGTTTTTTTAAAACCAACAATTGCTCTGTTTCGAAAGAGAGATTGAAATGATTCCTTCCCGGATATATGGAACTAATTCTGCAAGTGTGTGTTCATGAATAGACCTGAACAATTATTATTTTTCCAGAGAATAATACGTTCCCTGAAAATGTGGCTTTAGTTGCCCTGAAACTATTCACACATTATTAGTTACTCCATTTCTTGAATGATGCTAGCTGTGAAGAAAAAAACAAATGGGATTAGCTTCACAAATCTGCAAGAAGAGGTAGTGCTCTTCAGATTGTGCTGTTATGTCTAGTCACAAGAGTGTAGGATACCCAGGCTAAACTCCCACGCAGCAAGGGAAGATGCAGCCCTGCTTCTCAGCTGCTTGGAACATGGCTGTGGGCAGCAGGACACAGAGGACACCCTCACGCTGTGAGAGTGGCTCCCGATTGGGCTCTTCTGACATAAAACTCATAGTCCCTCCCACAAAGAAGGTAACGTGTGCATCCCATTTCCTGGGACAGTGCTGTAATCCAGCAGGATGGAAAGGGTTGCCTTCTGTCCCAGTCAGTATTTAAAGAGAACATCAGCAGCAGGAAAGGCAGAGAGGTGGAGAACAGCCTGGCCCAGAAACCCTTAGAGACTGGGACACCTGGGTGGGGGGTGTTGGAGCCCCACGCTCAGGGAAGCTGCTTGACTCCAGGCGGGGACTTCAGCCTAACCTGGCTTTGCACCAAGCTCAGAAGATGGGTACCTCTTATTGCCCCCTCTGTAACAGATAAAAGGCTGTGGTGGCAATAATTGCTCCTTCTTCCTGCAGTTGCATAACCTACCCCCTCCTTGCCTTTGTTCGCATGTGTCCATAGCTAAGCATTTCATTTTGGATCACATGGAACATTTTGTGTCAACTGAAAACAATAAGACTGATCCCCCTCCTCCGCCTGTGAGTTAAACCCCCAAAAATTTACATTTGTTTTTCCCTGAATCGAAGTTATTTTCCAAGGAGGCTGCCAAGCTAAAAATCATTTCTTCATGCAGCTCCAGAGATGAAACAAATGCATCCTCTCCCATATCTACCTGATTCCCAATGGGAAACAGGGCAAGAGGCCCCCAAAACAGCACAGCCTGGCTTAGCAGGAAAAGCTGTTGACAGTGTCTGCACAATAGACACAAAGCATAATCTCAGGTATGTTGGACCAAACAACGTGTGGCCTTTTGGAGTAGGATTTTGCTGCAGACTCCAAGGGGCCTGACTGACTTCATCATCCATACAGCTGGGAAGATGGAGAGGATGCAGGACTATATTAAAAAATGAGGATTTACAGTAAGGCCAGTGCCTCTTTCCTCTTGCTCTACTGAACTGCAATAGGAGATGCCAATGCCATCTCCTCTTTCTTCTTCCACTGAAGTGACATAAGATCCCTCAAGAGCCACCTCTCAGTGTAAGTCGTTTACTCCCAGCTCTTTTGATCAGGCATGCAAGGTATGCTGTACCCCTCTATGAAGCTGCTGGACTATGCCATCCCGAGGTTTTATTACACCTTTTGGCTAGCAGATGCAATCTTTGCAACCAGAAGTCATCGTTACTCTTCAGGGCAGGGCCGCACTTTGCAGAGAAGGACCATGAAAACAATGCATTAAACTGGCTGAAGAGATAAATAACACTCTAAACCAAAGGGCAGCTGCAATTACTTTCACTGTTCTAATCAACGCCCCCGACGTGGGACATCAAAGCAAGGCAAACCAAACATGGAAATCAGTGCGTCCCTGAACTCAAGGCTGTATGACAGGGACAGTATAGAAATGTCCTGATTACATTTCACAAGCTGGCAAGTCTCAGACCTGCCCTCAGAGGAAGACTGGCCCTGAAGGCAGGAAGATGCAGTGGGACACGCTGTTCTGCGTGACTCCAGAGGGAGCTGGTGATATCCCTGCTTTCCTGTGACATGCTGCTTCATGAAATCTCCAGTGAAGGTCACCAAAGCTTTGAGAGTGGGACAGAGATTTTTTTTGGTGGGCTTCCCATGGGTGAGCCAAAAGCTGATGGCAGGAGGCACTGAAGAGTGAGGATGAGTGGGAATACTCTTCCTTGACAGTGTTATGGAGCTCTGACCTCACCACTGAATGGGAGAGCTTGGAAATAAGCTTGTTCCATTGACATGGCTCAGAGGGATTATCTCCTCCTTGACCTTACAACCCTATGGCTGATGAGCTTACCAGGTGCTTTTATCTAGCCCCAGCTGACACTGCCGAGGGGTTTTGTCAGATCTGCCACTGTTGAGCAGAATACCGTCTGATGGATTCTCCATGCCCATTCTGTTTTATAAATGACTTGGACAATGAAGCTTTCACACCACGCAATGGGGCTTTCAGGCGGAGAGTCAGGGGAGGAGGACTGAATGAACCCACACTCCCGGTCCAATCTGGTGTCCTACAGAAGCATGGATCTCAGTAGCTGAAAGGGGAGATGAACCTTCCAACTTAGGCACAGCACAAACACCACCTATAACTACATATAAGGGGTGTAAACATGAACACATATAACAACCATTCGGTTTTAAATACAGTGCTCATGAACAGAGATGTGGCTGCATTCAATCTAGCTCTAATGGCCACCATCAGTGATTCCAACGCAAAGGATGGGCTGTCAGAACAGCTGAAAAATCAGGACTAAATGACATATCATGCTGCCTTAAGAATCCTTCCTGAGGTTTCTAGGTGTACAGCACCAAAAGTGCATTTTGCTGGGTACGTGTGGTCAACAGAAACTATGCCTAGGCCAAGGAAAAGCTACATGTGAACACATGCTAGTTAACTTCTTGGACCTCAGTGTAGTTCAGACAAACCATTGTCTTAACCTCTCATGTACACATCAATAATGGCAGTAAATGATTGTGATATAGAACCGTTCTTGCCAAACCGCAGGCAATCAGCTTCCTTACAATCCATCACAGCACCATGTCCATTCTCTTTCCCATATTATACTCGCAGCAAAGAGAACCATATTCCCTGGCCAGAGTGGGTTTAGACCATAATTCAAGACACATCCAGAGCCTGTTGCTGCTTGGGAATGACTGTATGTATTGCATCTGCACAGCCAGAGTTTCCTTGTGAAATCAGTCCGTGGGCATGATTTATTCCCAATGGGTTGGTTCAGTCCTTTAAGGCACTGGATTGGAGTTACACCCATGGAGGTGACTCCCAATCCTGCTAGTGAATCCTGATGGAGGTGGTTTTTAACGCGGATGGGATTTCACAGTTACTGCTGCCGGTACTACATTTAGGTTGTGCTGAACAGGCAGCCCCAGAGCCTTAAATCCCCAGTATCTCCAGGAGTGCTACAACGCGAGGAGGGGCAGTGTTAGCTTCCACTACAGCGACCTGTCAAGTTGCCTCAGCCTCGGCTCAGCAGGGTCACTTCCAGGAACAAGGAGATAATTCAGCCATTATGACCCCGTCCAGCTCTCCCGTTCTTTGATAAGCCTCCTAACAAGGGTACCAATTAGTGCCAAGTGTGATGGGGGATTTTGCAAGGCAGGCACCTGGGAGCTGAGCCGAGCCAGGGAGCCCCAGTGGCTGTCAGCACCACTTTGGGAGGTGCTTCCCCTCGGCGTTTGCAGGTGCAGGGTTATGGGGTGATTTCTGGGGAAAACCCCGCCGTGGCAGGAGGTGCAGGGAGGGCTCCAACTGCAGGCATTTCTCCTCCAGGCTGGTACTGTGCTCCCGCTCTCTTATTGTGCATGAGACGCTTCATTTTGGATAAAAATCATGCTCGAAGCACTTCACTGTCACAAAGGGTCCCATAGAATATTTATGGCCTATTTTGGGAAAGAATAAGATGGTAGCTCTTACATCCTCGCCACATGTCCCTCTCATCCCTTTAAACCTCCTCTGTGCTGTTTTATTTGGATAACGCGGCATTCACGATGTGCTTTCCATTATTGTATGCTGCTGTCCAGCTGTTCAGTGTCAGGCTTTGCTTCGGGCTTCTTTTCTCTCCAGGCGTGTGTCTTTCTTTGCGCATTTGATTCACTGATGTGCAGCGTATGCTCCAGGGCAGCTCTCTTTCACGGGCAAGCGTCGGACTAATAGATGATCTCAGGAATGATCAGATTGGTTCATTAGTCTTCTGAATAAAGTTCTCTATTGATACAGCCCTTCTTATCAGGGAAGCCTTGGGTATTATTTATTCCACAAAGTGGAAACGCTGCTCTCCCCCTCTCCCATCCTGCCAAGGTTACAGCCTTACATCAGCTCCTGCTGCGGTGACCTTGAGGGTACTAACCCTTTGGAAGCACTGGGGTTTTTCCCCGTCGGGGGGTGCATGGGCAGCACTCCCACATGGCGTGGTGATCCGCACGTCTCGCTGCACTTTACACCGACAGGGCTCTTTGCACAGGTTTGCCTGTGGGTTGTTGGTCTGCTCTTGCTGTAGCATCAGCAAGATGTTTGGCATTAGAGCAGACTTTATTCAGAGATTATCGGTAGGTGGGCTTGCAAGTTGGAGGCTGGATTTGTCAATAAGGGAGAGCTGGAAACAGGTTGCCCAAAGAGGTTAGGGAGTTTCCATCCACCACAGGACATGTTTATTAAACAACTGGACATGGGCCCAAGCAACCTGCTCTAGCTGACTCCGCAGTGAGCAGAGTGGTCAGACCAGGCGGTCTCCAGAGGCGCCTGCCCAACTCGGCCATGCTGTAGGAGTGTGATCCTGCACCCTTGCTGAGGGTGTTTTCAGGTGAGGAAAATCAGAGGCAGCAGGACAGAGGGAATTTAGGGGATTAGAAAGCACAAGGCAGCCCCAGTACAGGAGTCTCCCACCGTTTCCTCCAGAAAGCACATCCTCTGGAGAGAGGAGACTACAGTGCAAAGCCAGAAAGCCTGGGGAGATGTTCTCGTGAGGCCCGGAGACACATTCATTTGCAACCAGCCTTGTCTGCCCACCTCTCCCCCTCAAATCTGCCATCTTAATGCCTCACAAAAGGTACAGATTCCTCCCTGCCCTTATTGTAATTACTTGGATTAGCACCGAATCATCTTTTTCAGCTGTAGTATGTGAGAGACCCACAATGTTTTGTTCTGCGCCTGTTTGTTCTTCTGCTTATTCAGTATATGAAGCCCATTAGCTAGACCATCATTCACTATGGTCTTTCTTCTTCCTATTACCCTAATTATCTCCAAATGTAATTTTGAACATTTTGGTCTCAGTTGGCCAGCTGTAAGTCTCCTGGAAAGTTCTTGGCACTTTTCAACTAGCAAAAGCTTGTGGTGTCCCAGCTTCCCATTGATCCTTTTGAATAAAGGAAAGAGTATGTATCACAAGTCTCTTTTCCTGACAGGTTTGCCTCCCCACTCCCAAGGTGGTTGCTGGGGGGAAGGAAGCTTATTCTCATTGCTGCCCTTCTGGGATGTGAATGAAGACAATTGTATTTTTGGGTGGTATTTTCATAAAGCAGAGTCTCTCTCTGGGCTTTGGTTTGGGGTTTTTTTGAGTTGGGGGGGGGTTTTTTTCCTTGCCATAATTTTATCATGAAAAAGGAGGTCAGTCAGTCCAGGTGGAAATTAATTTCACTGAAGCAAGCCATTTTTATGATGCAAAGGGTAACATTCCTGGTAACATTAGCCAGGTTTTACCTGCTACATTTTCATGGAAATTTCCTCAGGAAATTACATTTCCCCAGTTTGTTTTGCTATGGAAAGCTACTGGTAGCAGCTGTCAAAGAAAATTGCAAGTACCCACAAATATTGTCATTTTGAAAGGCAAATATTTGCAAAGCATAAAGTAAAGGCATGGAGTTAAGCCATCCCTTTGGAAGAGTTCCCATTGGCTAAGGTACTGCTGCTAGTGAAAGGCAACTACTCGCACCTTTTCTTTATATCATGGCACACCTATTTTCCCTTCCTTCACATTATTGTTACTGTAATAACTGCATTCCCAAAGCAAGTGCAGGGCACTGCCTGCTACACATTGTACAAATGTGGGTAAACTCACTTTTTATCAACTCTTGTACTTCTATTCACTTCCCCTTGGATTATCACCTGGGGTATGTTTGAGGTCATGTTTCATTTCCACTCCGAGGTTTCTTTTTGTCTTTGAAATAGCAAGTTATAACTCACCCACCCTCAATCCAGAAGAGGTATTTGCCTTGAGTTTTCAGTGTTCACCAGCTGCCATCTGAGCTGGAGCAGCCTTCTCCCTTTCACACACCCCCACCACCCTGCATCTTTAAATGAAAGAAGTGATCCTTTAACAAGCACCTGGTTTCAGCACCTACAAATGGGAAATACCGTCTAAGTCCACAATGCATAGTTGTGAGCTGATCACCCGAACACCAGCCGTCGGGTTTGTCGGTGCACTTCAGGAGCTCAGTACACTCACATTCCAGAACACGGCCGAATCCCCTGGTATCTCGGCCCACTCTCCCACGTGAACTCACGGCAGTAAGTCCTCCACCCCACATGAACACAGCCTCCAAGACAAATCAGCAAAGTTGCCAGGATCTCTCTCAGCTGCTCTAAGAGCAAAACAGTCCATATGGTGATGGATTCAAGCAGCTGGTGGATATAGACTCACCAAAATATAGACCATAAAGTCCCTCCCTAATGTGCGCAACATGAAATTTATGATCATGGTGTGAGAAGAGAAAGATCCACCTTGTATCAAGGCTTATGTGAATGTGGGGGAGAGGAGGATTATGGGAGGCGGGAGGAGAGAGGCTTCTGTGTCAGGGTCCTGTAGGACGTTTGTGCAATATTCCCTCTGAGAAGCTGCAAAACTCCTCAGTGAGCCTGCCTGCTTTCTCCTGGAGAGCCATCAGGTCCCTGCCAAGACAGGAGAACACAGGCTGTGTGTCTTGGATCTGAGGGATGATTTTTTTAAATCCAGCTACTATGGTCCCATGTGTTTTTACTGTGGTACAGTGTAAGTACACAGGGTCTGAGCAGGAATTTGTCCAGGAACACAAGGTGGAAAACCTCACTGTTTCTGAGAAGATATGCAGGGGTTATCATTATATGAGGGACACTCCCATCAGTGTTGTCATGGTAAGGACAACATATGACTGTAAACACCATAGGCTAAACATGTCTGCATGAAATCAAAGGGCTGTGCATTATCTGGCGAAGAACAGCTGAGAAATTCAGCTGGGTTGGCAAAGATTGGTGTTCCAATTATGAGCTCCAGCCTTAATCCTCCCTTTTTGCCATCAGCTGAAGTCTTTCAGGATGGTACTGGAATCCAAAACCATAAGAAAGATAAAACTGTGCCTGAACACGGAGCAATTCCTGGCTACTGCAATGCCTGTGAACTCCCACCCACAACACAGGTGAGGAAGGGGCCAGTGGTGACTGCTAAACTTTCCAGCTTACTAGCCATGTGTATACTTCAGGAGATGTTAACACCTTCAACCCTACCACCAGCACCGTGACAAGCAATCCCATCTTTGCAGGGCAGGAACATGTAGCAAATCCAGCCACTCTGGGAAGAATTTTACAACTTCTTCATCAGAAATACATTTACCTTTGCTCCCGCCAGTGTGGGAAAGGGACACCTTTGCCCTAGGACTTATGAGAAAAACCTAGTAAACAACAACACTCTAATATGAGTAAGAGAAAACACCTTTGGCAGTGCTGGGGCATTTGCAGTAGCAGGATTTAGTATTAGCTTAGTAAGATTAAAAAGGATCAGACATGTTATGTGAGTAAGAACTCAACATAAACTTTTAAGTTCTTTGTTCTTTAGTCCTGTCTCAGGTGTAAGTCTGCTGGGGTCCATAAAGATGCCCTTCCCTTGCTCCTGTCACTTGTCCTACAGATTGCAGTTGACACCCAAGCGTGGGTAGGGAGGAACAGAGCTAGTGAAGCTTCTGGGCTGGCTGTTGCCAGGCACAGGGATGCCAGCCGACAGTGCTGTGGACTTTGGGCTTCCTCCTCCCTGTGATTTCCAAGAGGACCGGAGTTTGAGAGGATCCCCAGTAAGCCCGTGCAGGGAGACATCCTTCCTCCTCCCCTTCGCGAGCTGGCTGCAGGCACGTCTGCCCTGCTGCGATATGCACATTTCAGATTGTCTGACCTTCTGCAGTCTGGTTGTTTTGGCTGTGCAGCCTTGGTTTATATTTGGTCTGGGCTGGCTTTTGCTTTGCAGATCAGGTGGGAGGGTTTAACATTGTGTTTCTGGGGATTTGTGGATTTCTTCTCGCTCTCTCTTATTTCTCAATGATTTCTCTGGCTGGGTCAGGTTGATCTGTGTGGGATCCTGGCAGTGCCCCAGGCTGTAGCATAAGTACTTCTTGTAACATTGATTGCCTTGTATCCTCAGCCACTGGGTTGCTTGGGAGCCGGAAAACCTTTTACAAAACAGCAAATCTGTCCCCATTGAACACACTTAGAGCAAGTGAAATGAATGCAAAGCTTTTTGCAGGCAAACCTCTAGGTCTCTCTTAAGCAGAAAATGTACCAGGATATATCCAGCCACACTGCAGCCTTCTCACACTCGTGGGAGCTCCACACCAACTGTATTAGGCTGTGCTGTTCCTTTCTATGGGTTGTTTTGTATTAGCTGCACTTTGCAGACCTGAATCCATCCTGGCACACATAGAGGTCGAAGTGATCTTTGAAAACTCTGCTCAGCACTGATTTCCCCCTGCTTTCTAGTAATTCTGGTTTGCTGGATTATGGCCTCTTCTAGACCTAGGCTACCCCCAGCCATGCCAGGTGATCCAGAAGAAGTAGCAGGGGCAGCTGGGCAAGTGCATGACCATGCTTGGTTCCTCTTGGCCACTTCCCAGGGCTGTCCTCAGGAGCAGGCTTCACAGGGGTAGCTTAGAAGTGGAGAACCACTTTTCCATGGGACGCTCCAGTCAATTCCTGTCTGCCATTGCCTTGCTCCTTTCCTCAGTGGGAAGACCAGCATGAGTACTCTGCTCCTGCAGATCCCCTGGGCACTTCTCCAAAGCATCCATGAGTTATCCAAGACAGCCGTGTAGATAGTGTCTGCAGAGAGGTGGAGACCAAGGTCAGCAGAGAAGCGGCTCTGTGCCCTGCAGCAAGAAGTTCCCCAGCTTAACCTGGTACTGGTGCCTGAGGAGAGCCAGAGGGTGCCGGGGGTTAGCATGCTGAGGCTGCCTTTCCCAAAGGTTAAGCAGATGTAGGACGGAGCTTGCCAGGCGCTCCACACATCCAAAAGCCAGTTTCTAATTTGAGATTTTCTAATGCCCGCTGTCCTCTGGGGAACAAAGCCCCAGCAGAAGGTATGAGCCAAGTGTGAAGTCCTCCTGCCACGCAGCCCCGTAGTTCAGTCCCCGTCAGAGAAAAGGGACATTGTGCTGGCCAGGAGCACCACGCCAGGGAGGAAGCAGCCTGGCCAAGGCACAACAGGCAGCCTGCAGGCAGTGGTGGGCACTCGCCAGGGCACCTGTGGAGGGGGTCAGAAGGGAATAGCGCGTCGGGGAGCCCTCTGCACACCTGTAGGACAACTTCCACCCCGCACCCCTTTCTCCCGACATCCTTAATGTGCGAGAAGACAGCGTGCAGGGAATGGGGTCCCAGCATCCCCCATGGACAGGAGACATTACATCAGGCTGGGCGCAGCGGGGTTGTCGGGACGCAACAGCATCGTGTGGCTTTCACGCGCCCGCGGGCTTAGAGCTCTTCCGGTTTAGAAGCAAACGCGCTCAGCTGGGCTAAGCTTTCCCGTTGTTCTGACACCCGAAACCCAGCATTAAATTTATCAAGCTCGCAAGGCAGCCTTGTGAGATGTTTGCCAGGACATGAGGCTAATAATTTAATCAGGTGAATTCAGACGGGGTCCTGCGGCGGCTCAGATTGCATTATATAACAGGATCTATAGGAAACTCTGCCGGACGATAGGCTGGATGCTGCACAGCCTTCTCCAGGATGGCCATTAAACAGAAGGTCTGCCTCTGCCTTGTACCCTGTACAATGTCATGAAGTTTCACACAGGGAGAAATACATCTTTTCCATAAAACCGTGGCAGGGCTTTGAAAAATAAAATGAGTTGTTTTTATAACAGAAAATCTTGTGCAGTGGCTGCACTCTTCCAAAGCAGCAGCCAGACACTGGTGCAATTCAGTCTAAGAGACTGTGCACAGGTTTCCATCCAGCTCCCAGGTGGGTTTAGCAACCCAGCCTACGGAAGAGCTTCACCCCATAGATCTTCACAGACAGCAAAGTCTATTAGCACATGCTATCAAGGGCCTGGGGCAGGTAGGGGGATGGCCAGGTGCTCACATCAGGTGGAATACAAGGTCTCCTGGGTCCACTGGTGGGTTGTATCTCTGTATCACATGTTCACCTGCTTGTCATTCCTCTGTGTGTGTTTGCTTAGTTCTGCACAGCACTCGGTGCATTGATACACTGCTGCTGCACAGCACCGACCGTGTAACCAAAGGGATTGCTGCAGCATGTGCCCAAAGGCACCAAACACAATGCACAGGATGCGAGAGAAAGATTTAAAAACTGATGGGTGAGATCATGCTTCTGGAGGCAGCGCAGAGCCTTGCTGTGCGACAAACGGAGCATCAGGTGGAGAGGGACCGCTGCATGGGCATTGTGGTTATTCGGACCCCGCCCATCCTTCCCTTCCTCACAAGCACCCCACTAATTCCCCACAGGTCACGCTGAATTGAGACCCAGCAGCCCTCGGAGATGAGTCAATCTCTAGGTGGGAATCCAGGGCTTGCACTTAGGTTCACGCTGTTATTTTAGTTTGTGGTGTTTGCTTCTCGTTACAGTAAGCTCCCAGGAATGTCAGCACCAAAATAGCACAGAATCACAAGGTTACCTGCTGAAGAATGAAGTAAACAAGAGGGATATTCTTTCTCTCTTCTTCTCTCTTTTTCCTAAAAGGAGGTATTTTGAGTACCCGTACTGAAATCCAGAGTGGAGAATTCAGGTTTGGAGTTAAAGTTCATCCAGACACATGAGGTTGTTTGGACAGGCCTGGCCTAACCCCCCTGGGGAGATGTGCAGCCAAGGTCCTGCGGGTCTGCAGCAGCTGTGGAGATGATGCCCTGGCAGGCATGAAGGTGCGGCTCTGCCGGGTCTGGAGATCACCAGTGCCCTGGCAGGCATCAGCCTACCTCTACCTGATACCTGGGACTGATGCTGCAGGACAATCCAGCAGAGGATACAGGCCCGCGGGGGGAAGACCCACTTTAGGGATGCTGGACTGGCAGTGCAGCTTCTGGTCCCCACTCCCCCGGGCTCATCCCAGAGGAGTGATGAGCAGGAGCCGGTCTGGAGCTCCATCTACAGCAGAGAGCCCCTGGCCCTCTCTCGGAGTCACAAATGAGCAAATACAGCCTCTTTCCAGAATCACACCAAAGTCTCCCGGGATACCAGTGCACAGTCCAGGAGGGACTCAGAGCTGCGCTTCTCTGTATTGACTCCATGAGAAATGAGAGCAGGAAAAAAGAAAGAAGTCACTGCCTGGCAGACAGAGCGGGGCCAGGAGTGACTTTCTTGTTTCTAGGAAGGCAGAGCAGATGGTGGGAAATATTTCACCCGTGCAGTGGCAGTGGTGTTAACCTGGCACTGGAGCAGCGGGGGTCCGATTCCCTCCTCTCCCCCGTGCTCCCTGTGTGACCTTGAACGTGGGACTGGTGCAGAGACAGCCTTGGTGCTGCGACTGCGAACAGCCCCCACCTGCAAGAGGACAAGTGCATTCAGGACAGGAGGGGTGCTTGGCAGCTTGGGGACCCCATTAGTATGCAGAGGGACCAGCACCCTCCATAGAGCCACAGCGGGATACAGGAGGTCGGAGTAGAGCCACCATCTCTGCCGCTGACTCTCTGCAACTTGGGAAAGACGTGGCTCGGTCCCAGTTTCAGAAAGGGCACTTGGTGGAGTGTCCTTGGTCTCCACCTGCAAATTAACAGCTCGGGCTGCCAGGCTGGGGATTGTGTTACGTTCCTGCTTTGCCGGGAGGACACCTGGAGCAGCAGCAGGAACAAAGAGCAGGGGTCCCCTCAGAACAGAAACCCTCGCATGGCTGCAGGGGACAGCTGAGGCAAACAACACTTTCCAGCATTAGCTGCTCTCTTGGTCTCCCTTTCCACTTGTCAAAAAGAAAACTAATATACACAAGACTGGTGGGGGAAAAAAAAAAAAAGGCCTTCTCACAAAACCCAAATATCCTGCACATAGCAAAATTTAAAATGGCAGCTTCAGCTGCTGTACCTGGTAGGGATGCGGTGGTTCTGCGGGATCACCCATATGCCGGATAGTTAAGATAAGCCAGCAGCTGTGACCCTTTATCCCTGTCTGGTATACCAACAAAATGATAAAAAAGCCACAGTGGTTTCACTGGCCACTCGACGCGTATGGCTCTGAGCTCCATGACGAAATATTATGACAAGACTGGGGAGACTCTACGCGTGAGGACTTGCGATGGCAGCTCTCTCTTTATCAGAAGATGTGCAGTGGGAATTGCCTGTCTGTTCTGAGGGCAGGGGTGAAGCACGAGATGTGGAGAAAGGTGAAGTAGAAAATCAAGCCCTGAAAGGCAGCTTTGGCCTTTCCTCTTCCTCACCCTCAGCAGAGAAATGGCCAAGGTTAGCAGCAGGAGCAGCAGCCCCAGCAGATGCCCCCTGCCCAAGCAACTGCTGGGCACGGGCAGGGGTTTGTTTTCCTGTTAAATGTTACAGGGACTTCCCGTGGGAGGAGAGTGATGCATATCTCGGTGATGCTCAGGGACCCAATCCAGCTCATTTGCAGCCCAGTGCTTTTTGTGCCTGCAATTATGCGGGAGGATGGCGATGACTCATGAGATACTGCAGGACACAAGGCAGCAGATGTCCTGGCCGGGAGCACTGCAGGGAGACGCAGCCACTGTCAAAAGCCGGTTGGATGTCAGCACAACTCAGCTTGGAAAGAGGAAGGTGTAGTTTTGGCTGGAAGGGCTGGGGACCTCACAGCTGTGCAGGGGAGGAAAGGAAGAGCTTAGTGTTTGCTTCAGGGTCTGATGAAGAAGCATGTCCTGTCACACCAGCTGACTCCCGGGCTGCAACAGCTGTGCCTGGTCTAACGTGAGCGTGGGAACACGCACCAACCAGAGGAAGGGGCTCCGTCACCTCAGTGTGGACAAAGCTGATGCTAAAGGGCTGGAGGAGGCAGTGGGTGGAAATGCAAGATGACATCTTACAGGCACAAGCTATTTACAGGTAGCTGTGGGGCCCTTCGGGAGATGTGGAGAGTTCACACCTTCATAAAGAAACAGCTCTGGCAAAAAAAAGTACCTGCAAATTGATGGCTAAACTCTGTGGAGAAACACCATAAAAATGCTGTGGGTTGATCCTGAATTGCTTTAGAGAGAAGCAGAAAACCAGAGCAGATGGGGCAGGATGTAGAGGTGAGGTGTCCAAGGAAGATAGAGAGGAAACCAGTGACAGTGATGGTGGGAATGGAGCGGAGTTGCCTGTTGAAGTTTATTTTACACAGAGCCTATTGCTCTTTCAAGTCAGTCCATAGCAGCACTGGGATGACAGCACAACAGAGATGCTCACATCCATTTTAACTACGCCCTCTCCCTCTCAGCTGAATAGCCACAAACAGGATACCCACGTGAGTGACATGGAGAGAGCTTGCTCCTCTTCTTCAGCAGGCCATTCTCCTCCATGGTGTTTTGTTCCCTCGGTGGCAGGTAGGGGAAGGACTTCAGAAGGGCCACTCACTAGAGTGAGTGGGTGCTGGTACATGTCACCATGGAGGGCTTCCACAGTCCTCTGCCACAAAAAGGTCTGGAGCATCCTCCCGGATTTGCTCCACGAGGAAGAAACACTGCAGCAAATCCTCTTCCATGACTCTCTACTCAGCTGGTCCATGGCCTTCAGGATGCCTGGGAACACAGCTGCAATCTGCCTGGGGCTTCCTAGCTGGAAGGCAGCTTTGGTGGCTTCAGGCATTATCCGGTAGTGTATGTTTCCACACCCTTTCCTTCACAGATGGTGCTGCCACAGGAATCCCAGAGTTCAAGCTTACACCCAGCTGCTGGATGTGCATGTGCAAGGCCAGGGCAGCCACAGCCAGGCAAAACAGCGCGGGGCCTCCTTTATTGCAGTATATAAAAGCAAGGGATGTGTTTATGGAGGTCAGGAAGGGCTGGCTCAGAGCTTGAGATATTCTTCAAGGGGATGAGAGCCAGCTGCTATGGGAAGCAACGTCCATCTTGGTTCCCAGTTTCATGTCAAATGTAACAGCAACCACTAAACAACAGTTGATAATGCTCATAGCACTAATAGCCTTGAGACATGGTACAACTGGTTACTCGATAAAGTATTTGCAGTAAAATCTGCCTTGGAAGCATTTTTTTGCCCAAGTAGATGATATTTGGTCCATGTTGAAATTATTCTTTCCTGTTATAGGGTCCAGTTCTTCCCTCTTTGGCAAGCCACCACACGATTCCCAGGTGGCCAGGAGAGGGATGCTTGATATAGACATTCATTTTTAGGTCTAAAGCAGTTCTTATCACTGCCAAACACCTGAAGCTCCCCATAGTTTCCATTTTTATCTGAGTCTTGGACAATCTTAGCACAGATTCAAGCTTTTGCTTGGAGTCTGGGTTTAAAGGTTGACGAAAACTCTTGAGAGCGAGCTATGCAACACTAGATTTCACATTAAAATTTCCCTTATTTGCTTCATACACAAATCAGCTTTATATACATCTTGTAAGAGTGTTGCACATTCAGAAATGCCCCCAAGAGAAGAAGAAAAAGAGAGAGAAGAAAAAAGTGGAGGTATTATTAGCAGAGAGCAAAGAGCAGAGCGCAGTAAGGAGGCACTGCGCTGAGCAGGAGGCTTTAAATAGTTTCCTCTGAGACAACTTTGGCTCCTTCTGTTACACAGTTTTACTCAAGTGTTCAACAAATTGTCTCATGAAGGAAGCAAATATTACAAGAACAATATACCTCGTAGGTCTTGCAGGGGTTGAAAACCACAGCATGGAAAGAGCAGTCTCAGCTCCCTAAACAAGTCAAACAGAAAGGAAAGGCACAGAGAGGGAAATCCTCTCTGACTTTGTTATGGAAATGTGATACAGTTTGACATTTTAATTGTGATTCTCCCCTTATTATCTGGCACACGTTCCTAGTGCCCAAGATGTTGTTTAGTCAATCCAGCTGCCTCCTCCGCTCCGTTTGAAGTCCGGTGACTCCGCGTGATAGGGGAGTGTGAGAGTCAATGTGATTTGTGTATGAGGAAACATAAATATGTCACAGGAGTTTAGTCTTATAGGTCTGCAGAGTTTATACTCGCAAAATCTGTTGTACCCTTGTTTACACACCCAGTTCCAAAGGCCTGACACACCCTCACTCTAGCTCAAAACTTTCATCATTTCTGCCTCACTTCTAATGCAGGCATTGCAAAGCATGTGGATGATGTTTGACCACAGTTTAATATATCCAGGAAAATGTGCTCTCAAATGTTGAGTTTTAATCGAAGTTGATTCTTGGTCATTAGCTGAAACGAGCACACGCAAGGTTCTGCTGCCACATGTACAAACTCCTAGGCATGGGCCTCCCTGTGTGAGAAAAACCTATTCACATCAAAAATTAAATGGAAAGCTTGCAGGTATGTGAACACTTGCACACCCCTGAGCATAGACACCTGAGTACAGAGATGCAGCTGTGCTTCAGTGCAGAAAGTTGTGCCCAGTCTTCCCACAGCTAACTTCTGCCAGCCAGAACTGTCGAGATAAACCCGTCTGTTTGATGCTGTTCTTCACCTGAACTTGACTGCTGCCAGCCACAGGGGAAGACTCAGCATAAAACATGCTTTTGTGCAGCAGAGGAATGGAAAGTTTTACTGTGGGACATGTTTAAAAACATAGGAAGCACAGAGGATCTAACTTAAGAGAAGGCACTTAAGGGAACATGCTATTAGAAGCGGGTGTCCGAGTGTCTGGGTCTAGGTTGCAAAATCTGCGCACCTGAAAATGAGGGATGATGGCTTTTTTCAGACAGGAGGTTCTTTAAGGGAAGAAACTGTGTGGATAAAAAGATCCAGCCTAACTTGCTTTTGGAGTTCTACAGTCTCTCTGAAAGCACTAAGCTTGCAACGTGCCCTCCTTGGAGCTAAAAAAAAAAATGATTTTTTAATTGATTTTACTTGAATAAATGACCAAGCTCAGGCTACCACAAAAAAGGCTTGGTGACCTTCCTAAGCCCAGGCCCAGGCCTTTCTCCAGCACTGGGAGAGCAGGGAAGAGCATTGGCAGGACACACTTGAAAAGTCTGGGTAGAGTTGAGACCTCTGTTACTGGAGCTTGGCATAGAGGAGTCATCCGGGGAACATCCAGGTCTGCAGCAGCGATGAATGCATCATCTCGCCCTAAATTGAGGGCTGAGCCTCTAAAGCTCTCAGGCTTCTAACCTTTACTTCTGTATCTCTGATGACTGAGATGGGGTGATAAGGATCCATAAGTGAGTCACAATTTGAGGAACGGGAGTCAAAGTAACATCCTGTTCTGGATGCTCAGATAGAAACCTTTGCAGGTCATAAGACAACCACTACAAGGGAAGTGACAGCTGTCTGAGGGACCAGATCACTGGAACTTTACGTTCTCAGCGTCATGAAAGATAGCTCTTTGCTACTCAACATCCCCAAATGACTTTTAAACTGTATCCAATTACTGAGGAGCAGATTTAGAAAAGGCACAAGAAGGGGTCTTAGTAGTGCAGCTCATGGTTCCCGGAGGGTGTGAGCACATGGTTTCACACAGTGGTCTTCCCTGTTTCCTTCCACAATAAAGTAGGGTTCTTCTCAGAAGGAACCTAGGAAGGATACAGCTTGGGTATAGTGTCTAAGGACACCATATGACAATGTGGTTAGCACGGGGATTGGGTACTAAGGCAGATTGCTCTTCTCATGGCTTCTTTAACATTCATTCACCAGTTAACTGCAAAGCGACATGACCCCCAGCTACACCAATACAGGTTCCCAGCTGCGCAATAATTGCAGATTAATGCCATAGAAATGGCGTGGTTTGTGCTAGCAGCCTCTGCGTCCCAGTCACCAGTACACGCCACCGCACTCCTCCACCCAGTCACCAACTGAGATACAGAAGCAGTTGTGGCCAGAGGTGAAGCATGAGCAGGTGTGGGTAAAGCATTTCAGAGGGGCTCAGAAGGTTTTACCCCATCTGTGGTGGCTCAGCGAGACACAGTAACCTCATTGCCCAGCTCTTAAACATTATTTCTTACTTAAGCCCAGAGTCTTGGCACGAGGAGTTGTTCAGTGGCTCAAGCCAGGGGTTTAGTGATAAGGGAACATGGAAATGAAGCCAATACTTATTTTTGTCTCTAAAGCATGCGCCTGACCCTGTAGCAGAGCTCTGTCAGGTCTTACTTGTCCTCATGCAGAATGCCCAAATCATGTGAAAGTGGGAGGCCATTCGGGAACTCTTCGCAGAGTGGAGGCTCTTAGGGAGGGCTTCCCTCTCCCCCGCCTTCCCCCTTTTGTTTGGAGAAAGCTGTTCCCTGACATGCCCAGAGGATGAACTCAGTTGGCATTTGAGCCAGTTAAAAGCCAGGTGGCTTAAAACCCTCCCCTCTCTCAGCAGACACTGCTGGGACATTGCCCTCATCCCAGGATCAAGCTCAGGGAACTACATGCAAAGCTGTGAATTTGCAGCTGATCTGGGTGGGAAGAACCCCCACACCTTAGAGAGCCTCACATCTATTTCTATCAGCAGAAATACTGGCTCTCCAGCCACTGAACCAGTTTGCTGGGGATTAAAAAGGGGGCAGCGTCCACCTGATACAGGTGATTGACTTTTTCCATTTCCTCACTTGCTCTTTTGCTTTAATTGTGAGGCTGAGAAGTGCAACTGACTGTAATGGCTTCATGACCTCAGAGACATCGACTGAGCCACAGTACCTAGACATGCCCAGGCTCCTCACTCGCAGCAGCGGAGGAGTTATCTGCATCGGGTGGCAGAGGTGAAACCTGCACCCTTCACCTCACATTTGTGAGGTGCTCATGCACCGAACTCATTCCTCTGGCCCAGCTGACACACAGCAGTCTCCAATGACAGACCATGTGTCCGAGCCTCCAGAGCCGATTTAGGCTATTTCAGTGACTGATTCATTCAGGGCAGAGGCAAATATCCTTTTGTGGTCCTAAATGGAGCCGGCAAAGATATTACCTAGTCCAGTTGCCAGTCACTGCCTGCTGGCTGATGGTTGCTCTGTGTAAAGCTCTCCTTCATCTGTTTTGGTGCAAAGCTGTTAGTGCAACCCAGTTTTAGCAGTAGGTTAAGCTAAAACAGATGACACTGTCCTTCCTCAGCTGAGGAACACTGCACCAGCAGAGCTGTGCATGTAGTACGAACTCCAGCAGAAGCACAGTTGCAAGTAGGCGTTGAGTTCAAATATCTTAAAATTTTCCCAGTCACTTGCAAGGGGAGTGTGCATCTTTGCTCAGTGGCAAAAAACATTTAGTCCAGTGCATTGACTGGGTCATTTAGCTAAACCTGTTATGAAGCTGTTGGGAACACTGAAGGAGAAGCGGGTTTCTGCAGGCAGCTACCAATGCTGAATCGCTCTGCTCCTTTTTAGAGGCCACTAGTGAGACCCTTTATCCACCTCTTCCCAATTATTCCCTGCCTAAGATTACTATCTTCGCTGACTCTCTCGCTCTCCTCCTGCCCTCATCTCTCCTTATCTGATCACCTAACCTCTCCAAAATTAGTAGTGCTATGTTTAGCCTGTTCTGGCACTCCGGGCACTCCTGTGGATGCTGGGTCGGTCTCACAGGGAGCCTACAAATTTCCACTGCTATTGGAGAGAGGAGTGTTTTCAAAACTGCTGACACCAGATCCCAGTGAGCGAACTAAACCAAGAGGCCGGAGCCTGTGAAATGTTCTTAATATAGCCGGGGCGAATAGCTCCCATCTTGTGTTACCAAATCCCCGCTGTCATGTGTCCTGGCAGCCCTGTACCCCTGTCAGGCAGGAGGGCAAGAGCATGAGGTCATTCCCAACAGCTCTGCTTCCGTGATGTCATCATGGGAAAGCCGAGCAACTACTTGTTTTAGACATGGGAAGTCAGAGGAAAGGGCAGGCACAGGATTCAAGCTTTCCTTTCTGCTTCCATGTGAGCCAGACATAGTTTTGGAGGTTACAGGGGGGTCACCTTCCTCTCCTTTCCTCCTCCTTGGAGGCCACTGCAGCCGTATCACTAGCAGCTTTTGAGGAGCGCTGGGCAGAGGCCGCTTTGCTCCAGCCTTAGGGAGGATGAAAGAGCCATCTACAGGTGATGGGAGATAAGGCGGCACAGCCCTACCTTCCCTGGTCAGCCCGCCGGAGCGATGCTAGCCAGAGCTTGCGGCCTTCTCCCCTGCATCGCACCTCCTTCCCAGGGTCGCAGCCACCCCTCTCGCAGGCCATCCATGTGTTATGTGAATGGCTCCGACCGCTTCCAGCCCATGGCTGCTGACCTCCGGCTGGGGAACCACCAGCTGAGCTTGCTAGGGAGGCTGGCAGTCCCTGGGGTGGTGAAGATCAGGAGGGCCAGAGGGAACATGCCGCCTGCAAGCCATCACAGTGGTCAGGGGCCCCTGGAGGCACTCTTAGCATCCTTTCATGTCCTTCCAGTGAGGCAGTGGGAGACCAGACCTGTGTGGCCAGGAGACTGGATTTGGCAAGGCAAGAAAGGGACCGGTCACGTCTCAGCCAGCAGCCTTCAGCTCCAGCTACACTTGGGCCATGCTCCAGAGAGCTTTGCTGGCTGCTGCGATGTGCCTGCCCACGGCAACCTGCGTGACCACCGTGCCAAGGCACCGGGAGGAGCTGGGGGGCCCCCAAAGGAAACACAGTGGTCGTGCGCAGGCTGCTAAGGAGGGCTACACTTGCATTGGAAAGCGAGGACTCCAGATGGAGAGCAGTGATTGAGAAACATTCAGAAAAAAATGGGAACTTCTCCTAGTCAGAAAGGCTGGAATGGGCTGCTGTATCAGGCAGGAGAAGGTCTAGACTGGAAGGCCAGCTCCACTTAGTAGTCCTTGAGAGATTTCAAGTAAGTCTATAAACTTTTTATACAACTGCTTTTTCCACCCACAACAAACGTAACAGTTCTTTCTTTCTCACCCTTGGGCATTTCTGTGTGGACTGATGCTGACAAAAGGCAGGAGGAGAACTCTGGACATACCCAGTGCCTAAAATATACTGGTCCCAAGAAAGGCATCTGCTGTTTCTTTACCACAGATATCTGCCTACCTCTTTTTTTTCTTTCTTTCTTTCCTTTCACTCACTGGCCTCCAAGATCTCCTCTTTCTCTTTGTTTCCATCCAGAACTTCCCCCCACTGTCCTTCTGTCCTCTCCCATTTCCTACATGTCAGTCTGAACCCAGCTCTGGCTCATGAGTGCTGTAGCCCCCATGGGCTCTTTCTGACTGACACATGACATATTTTAAGGAGTGTGGACTTAGCCCCGGAGAGGTGAAAGAGCAGTAGTCAGCATGTATGAGCAGTGCAGCACAATAGAAAATACAGCTTTTAATTAAAACTGGTATTTCAGGACCTCTGCTGGTGGCAGCCCTGCTGAAATATAACAACGCTGAAGCCCCGCAGACTGTAGCGTGACCCTATTCCCAGGATCTCTCCATGTCAGTGCCAGAGCTTGGAGTGGTGGGGAGCACTCTGTGTAATGGCTAAATAGGCAGTTTGGGCTGATAGCACTCCCATAGCGGGATGGCCACTGATCTGTAGCCTGGGCTAGTTGACCTGCGTGTCACAGTGCAGGGGACAGCCAGGGCACTGCTCTGCACACTGTTTCCAAGAACATCCATTTAACATTATGTGAAATTCAAACGCCGTGGGATCATGTCCCTGTGGTCACCTACGTAAGGGGGACTAAACCCCAGCAGTCCAGGAGGAAGGTCTTCCAACACCTACCCTGTTTATTTGACATCGGGCAGCACCTGTTCTTACATCTTGTCCTGCCAATATGTCATCTCATTTATTCCTTTCATGTGTTGCACCTGCTGCTGCCGCCTCTCCGAAGCACTTTCCGTGAGGACTGCCCTGTGGCTATCCCAGCGGGACGCAGGGCTCCAGTTCCACCCCGAAGCCCCATGAAGATACCACCACGGTGGCCGGAAGGGAGGGCCAGGGATCACAGCCCGTGCCCCAGGCACAGGCAAGCCTCTGTTGTCACCTTGTCGCCCTACTGCCTCCCTGTGACACCTGGGGCAAGTCCCTCAGATCTTGATCTGCAATAGCAAAGACGACTTCCCCGATTTTGGTGTCTGTAAACCCAATTAACAGCTCTGCCTTTTTTCATGAGGTGCTGCGGTGAAAGCGGACGTGCCCTACGGACGACTCACAAGACCAGGATGGTATCTCGGGGAGAGAAAGCAGCAGCAGGCTGGGCTCATTATGAATAATTCTCTTAAAATGGAAGCAGTGCTGCCCACCTGTCCCTGGATACCTTACCTCCCTGGCACAAGCAGAAAGGGCATGAGGGACCTCAGCTAGCCCAATTTGGTTCCTATGCACTCAGTGCCCTCATGCAAGGAAATAGTCAAGCTCTCAGAGAGCTGTACTAGCTTGCCACAGCACTTCTCATTTCCCCCTGCCCCACATCACCCAGACCATGACCTGTGTCCAAGGCATGACTCAGAATGGGGTATCTCACAACCCAAAGTCATAATTTATCCTTCTCCTAAATTTTCAAGCAAAACAATAGCTTCTCGTTGGGTGGGCTGTGAGGTCAAGGAAGGCATTGCCCATTGAATGTGTAGAGAACTGGCCCTCTGCCTCTCAGGGTGAATCTGCCACAGGCCAACCATTGCATTAGCGTTTAGACTTCATAGCAAATCAGAGAGACAAGGAAAACTAGGGTTTAGGATTGAAGAAAATATACTTTATTAGGCACACCTGAGAGCTGGTACCCAGAGCCACAGTTCATTTGATAAATAGTCATTTACAGACTTCTTGAGTGGAAAGCCTTGAGAGCTTTCCAGGGCTGCATAAGGAGGAGAACTGCAGCTCATGGGGTACCAATTGTCTTCCCATTCTTGCCCCTCCTGAGGCTCATTTGAGGAGGGACGTCCCCAGAGGGGTGGAAGAGGAGCTGTGCCTGACGGTGCCCCTCAGCACCCATCCTGCAGGAGATCTGCAGGGGTAACTCTCAGCAGAACTCCACGAGAAAGTGGGGAGAAACCCATCTGGAGGAATTCCTGTCCCTTTTATCCACAGGTCTAAATCTTTCGCATACCAGCAAGCGTGGAGTTAAGGCTGCAGCCAAGATGAAATCCAAACATTTGCAAGTGTGGGAATTCCCAAGGAAAGCAACCAACCTACCTTCACTCTGCCCTGGAAGCAGTGCTTTTACACAGCCTGCAGCCAAGTCTGCCGCAGCCAGCTGCAACAAAGAGTTTAATCTTATCAGTGACCATAAAAACTTAAATTCCTCTTAGCAGAATTGCTGATGGGGACGGTAGTGCCAAGCCTGGCTTCATCGCAGTCTTGCACAGTCAACAGGGGGGAAAAATGCTATATCACAAATTCCTGAATCACAAATTCCTATATCACCCCCCGCTCCATGCAGGGAGAACGAGCCTGTCAGTGACTCGGCACCTCGCAGGGTAGAGCAGGATCTGAAACGACTTTTCCCTTCCTTACTTAGGGGAACGATTTTTATGTTACCGAAGTTAAACAGGTATAATGCAGGCTCATCTAAAGCTCTGCAGGGGCACTCTGCCCCGGCAGCAGTGTGCTTGGCCACCGGTGGGTCCCACAGCTCCTCAGCACGGCTTTGCCAGAAGGGTGAGGAGGGCCCTGCGGACAGGAGCTCCTGGCAAAGCCGTTCTTCTCCCTGCAAGGTGCATTGAGCTCTGTGAGGGTGGTGTACACCCATGGGAACGACTTGGTGGTGCCATTTTGGTGCTGAGGAAGCAATGATTCAAGTGCCCCCCTCTGGGCTGTCTTCAACAGCTGTGTGCAGGTGCTGGACCTAGGGAGCAATGGGTGAGTTCAGGTCTCAGACGTGGGGCTGGGACCCTGGTTATGCCTCAGTGGCTCATTTTGGTGTTATTGTTGGGTAAAAAGGTGCAGGCAAGTTGCTTTGTCTCCCACAGACAGTCACTTGGAGCTGTGAGGTCTGTCCCGCAGATGCTCAGACCTCCCATGGGCAGTGGTGGGGACCACCACCTCCTCCGTCACCATGGTAACTGTCACTGGCTCCTCTCCAGCCTCCCCATCCCTTCTTTTGGCCCTTTCTACCCCCAACCCCCATATGTATTGGTCCTTTTAAAGGCAAGATCAGCTTTCCTGGGCCACACTCAGCTGTGCCTCCCTCATACACCTGCCATCACCGTCACGCTTTCTGCTGTCCCAGGTCATCCCATCACCTCCCTGCTTGTCCTCTCTCAAGGTATGTATCTATTCCCTGCCATGACCTTATCAGCTATGCCCAGCCTCTCCATGCTTTCAGAAGACACAGCAATCTTTGTGTTTCCCTGTTCTATGGTGCATCTGTTCTCTCCTCTCAGCCCGTTCATCCACAAGTGTTTCCCTCCCTATGCACACTAGTGGTCTTTACACATGCACTTCTCATGCAGGGCTGTGAGACCAAGTCTGAGCTCTGCTCCAGCTCAGTTGGTTTGTAGTGGAGATGCCTCACCTAAGAGCAGCAGCTTTCCCTCTGTTCTGGAGCAGACAACTCCTCTTGCAGACCACAGGGAAGACACCCAGGATACCCAAGGACAAAGCACCTATGAGCCAAAGACCTGGAGTGACCGTGCAATGCACGCACACTTGGGTGCCTTCTGAGAACAGGTCTGTAAGCAGTGCTCCCGGCTCTCCAAGGTCTCGCTCCTGAGGCTGATAGGAAGTCATCCTGCTTACACAGGGGAGGCTGGTGGAAATACTTGGCATGCACTTCAACTCTTGATAAGGCTGGACTATCTGCCAATACACATTGTGCCTCTCCCTCTGTCTGACTTGGAGTGGTCTACAGTTCTCATCACCATCGTATGTCAACACCTGCACCTCCTGGCTCTTTCCCCTTGCCTCACCCTTTCCATGTCTTGGATTAGAGCTACTCAGCACAGGAATTGGCCAAGATCCCAGTGCCCAGGTCTTGCAATATCTGGCTGCTTTGGGAACTGAACCGTGGAGAGTATCACAGAGGCACACAGTACTGCTTGAACTGCATTCAGACACAAGGCTTCACTTGTAGAAGTGCACGTCTAACCCTTGTGTTGGGCAGAGGGACATAATGGGTGTCCTTCCTCCCACTATCACCAGCTCGGAGGTGACAGACAGCCATCCTAATTAGGGACTGCAGAGATGACACTTCCACGGAGAACAAGTTTTATTTATGAACCAGATTAGGAGGCATTAATTGCTTTCTCTCCTGCTTTCTGCTCAGAAAGGTACAGTAATCACAGGAACATTTTTGACATTGTTGACATAGCTTCCCAGCCCTCCTGCTGAGAAACAGGGACTCTTGCATACTTCAAAAGGGCTTAAAGGCTCGGGTTGTGCCACTGCAGTAGTAGTGCCGATCTAGGACTGGGGTGGGGGGAATTTGCATTAGAAGGATTAAATACCAGGGCTATTGTGGAATTTTAAACTGATGTTTTCCGGCTGACCACAGGCCCAGAGCTTGTGTGTGGCATGTTTGAGCCTCAAAAGTGCTCGTGATCCTCTGATCTTTCATTTCATAACATTTCTCCCTGCTCCCGCCCCTCAAATGTATTTTGCCTTTCTTTTGGCTGCTGAGCAGACACACACTAGCAAAAGGAACATGTTGGGTTGACGGTACTGAGAGCAGTCTGAAGCTGAGGAAAGCTTTCTTTGCGTATATTGGAAACATGGAGTGTCTGGACTGCTTTTGTAGTGCTGGGCCCCGGAATAACAACAATGTTAAGACAAGCTCCATTCCGACCCAAATGCCCTGTGAAGCTTTGCCACAGTCCTGCACAAGCACTATGGGATGTTCTTACATCAGATTACCTTCTGAGATGTGTCTTTTGCTTGTGGTTCAAATAAAACCCTCCTGGCTTTCATAGCATGGTGCTAAACGAGACTTTGCAGCTACATCAATATAACATGGTCTCCACTGAGACAATCTGTTTCCAAAATATCAGTCCATCATATTCCTGGCACTTCTCAAGTATCGTGCTCTGCAGGAAGTGATTGATCCTGTGAGGATGCTCAGCCTCTCACACAACTGGATCAGTCGTGATCCTGTGCCAACCTGCCATCCAGCTGTCATTAGGCATGGGCTCCGGCTGCACACAGACTTCCTGCTGTGGTAGCAAATGGCTTCTGGCTAGGTCCTGCAGCTGACTCTGGGTTAGCTCCCAGAATAGGCACCCCCCTGCATGGCATCGTGTAAGAAAAACATGGTTCTTGGCAAGGAAGGATGTCTGAGGCTTGGGGTTTGGGCTTTTTTCTTTGCCCTGCACAGAGGTGATACTCAGCCTCCCAACATTAGCCTTGCCACGTGCAGCATCCCAGAGTTCTACGTGACTTGCCTTGGCTTGCCTTTGAGGCAGACACTGGGAGCTGGAAAGGGCCAGCCTTGGCCCTCAGAGTGCAGCGCTGTGGTTCAGTGTCTGGGCAGGATCTGGGAGGGAGGCACGTGCCCCTGCAGACCGGGAACACTGTGGGAGTTGCATTAGTGCTCCCCCCACATCTCAGCCAGCAAGCTTCCCTTCACAGGGGGAGCACAGAAGGTCCACAACAGCAGCGACCCTCAGCCTTCTCCCAGCTCTCCGTTAAATCTGGCTGCCCCCCAGAGCACAGGCTTACAGGGCGCAGGCACTCTTTGTAAGCAGAATCAGTCTCTTTCCACTGCGATCTGTCCCTTTACGGCCGAAGGCCCCAGTCAGTGCCAGCTAAAATTGCTGAGGACCTAATGCACAAATATATCTGTTCCTGTTCCTTCTAAAATTGCTCTTGCTGGTGCTTCTAGTAGTTATTATAATGCAGAGAGGACTTGGCAACACATCAAAGCTAGCATTTTCCCTTCGTCTGATGCAGCTAAGTAATAAAGAGCAACAGCTAAAGCTCTTGGACCAGTTATGCAGTGAGGCAGCAAAGGGAGTTCAACTTTTTCCCTGATTCCGTGACTCAGCTTTACAGGCCATCCCCTGCAGGGTAGTTTCCCCAAAGCGATGGTTGTGCCACAGCCAGCTATCCCTCCACCACACCTCTTCACACATCCCGGGATGACTCCTCCGTGGGAAGCTGAGAGTGCTGTCATGGAAGCAGCAGTAGCTAGAGGCTTTAGGAGCAGGTGTGCTCTCGTCTGCATTTGACGGATGCCTGTTAATTATTTATACAGCACGAGAGATGTACTTGATGCTAGACAAACAGCAAGCAAGACAGGCCTCTTTCCCCAAGGAGCTTTGCATGTAGATTATGCAGATACTAGTGGGCAAGGCAGGATCAGGCATGAAGGAGGGAGCCAACCATGCCATGGAGGAGGACAGTGATGAAAGGAGAGACAAAAGGTGCAAGCCATTTAGAGGAATTGGAAGGAGATGATCTGATGAAGGGAAGAGAAATTGTTTTCCACTCACAAGAAAACAAAAGAGAGAGAGGCAGGATGTCAGAAATACCAGAGAGTGATGAGTAGACATACCAGTTTGGGGCTCAAAACTGGCACAGCTCCTGCACTGGCCAGCGTATCTTACTTGTGCAATAAGGCTGTAAGAAGCTGGAAGTGAGCAGTCCTAGAGATGGGGTCCTGACATCAATTAGCCTTTTGCAATATGCAGTATGTTCTTATGAGCAGCATGAAAGGATGAGCCGGAGCTGGGGAAGTACAGGCACAGCAAGATCTACGCTGAGCTGCCTGTACAGAGCTATATGGTCCTGTGTACTTGGGACCACTTTGTCTCATACTAGTGTTGATCAGAACCCTGTGTCATCCCTCCACCCAAGAAAGGGGGCAGGAAAGTACTAATGATGATACAAGGAGGGCATAAAATCGTCACTACGTCCTTATAGGAGACACAGCCCGAAATCCAGTCTGCTTCACTCTTGTGGCTGCAAACTGCAAGAAGAGCTGTTGACAAGGGGTCCCTTAAATCAATAGGCAACCCAATGGCTTTTTGACTCACAGTGCCCTGGTTCAACATACTGCTGGAGCAAGGATAAGTCTCCGTTTGATGGTGTACTTAGTCGGACGCCTTTTTGGAATCCTGCACTGACCACATCAGACCATGCAATCAGACCTCTCCTCCTTGCCAGGATGCACTTAAACGTTGGCTGCTTTAATAGTTGAGGTGGCACTTTTATTTTAAGCAGTTCTTTTCATTGGCTTCTTCAACCTTTGAAACCAGTCGGAGGGGTTTTTTTTCCCTGGACTGAAATTTCTCACGCTCAGCCCTGGGTGATGAAAGTTTGATGATAATCTGCTGTTTCTGGTGTCTCAGTTCAACAAAGTGGTGATTTTGGGCTGGAGCAACTGGAACTCCCTGATACACTGATTGGAGGAGGCACGGAACAAATTGCACCTCCTTATTTACTCCACACACTTTAATTTGGGGATTCCTGGATGTCTCTTCACCACCGCCTCAGCTCCCAGGCAGCACCCAGAGTCCTGAACACCCTCCCTGCTTCAGCCCATGCTACCTGCTGATCCCACGTGCATGATGACCTCCTATATGGCTTACCCATGCAGGTCACTTCATTTAAGAGACGTTAGCAAAGTGGTTGATATTATTAATCAGAAGCAAAATCAAACAGCCCGCAGGCTTAGCAAGCTAAGTCATTGCAAGGTCACGCTGCTTTTCATTAACTTTTTTTCCCCTTTGGCATGAATCTTGCTAATGTATAGACCCTGATTTTGTGGAGTGCCCATCCTTTTCCCAGTGTGCCCCCCCTGACTTCTAACACACAGTACACAGAGCTTTGCTTTCAAATCCCATAGGACAAATGGGCCTATTCACAGGATTAAGTGCTGCCCAGTGTGGTTTCCACATCTAGCTCGACTGCAGCACAAGATCTGGGGCTCTTGACCTCAGCTGGACTCCCCTGGGTGTGGGGAAGTGAGCTACCTCGGTGTAGGTTCTTATGACTCTCCTGCTCTCCTTTGTCCCCATTTTTTTAGGGTCCCTTTGCCTCACCTTTTCTACTCCCCGACACATGCTAGTGCCAGGAAACCCCTTCAACTCCACTGTCCCCTCTTTCCAGCTAAGACCTTGGCAACATGATCCCAGCTGGGTACTTCATCTCTGTACCCCGCCGGTAGCTCAAGATCAGTCAAGGGTGACATCTGAGCCCGCACCCTACCTTACACGGCCCCTCTGTGCCCTGCAACTGTTGGAAAGGGCCATGCTTGAGAGTGCCATGAAAGGCAACACCGCGCAGCGGCAGAGGCCTTTTCATCTCATTTCACCCCAGCAGAGCCCAGCTGAGCAGATACCTCAACCCAAATGGCTGTGAAGGGAGGGAGGAAGAGATTAAAAGCCTTGAACTCCTCTAAAGTCATGAAATAGTCCGAAAGCAAAAGCATCAGGCATTGGCCAAATGCTAAGGGGGCACGGCAGGGAAAATTACCCAAATCCAGGATGAAGGCAGAAGAAGGCCGGAGCACATCTGTGCTCCCCTTAACCCCCCCCGGGACCCTCCACTGCCTGGAGCACCCATTGCAGGGCCTGCTGGGAAGCAGGCTGGTTTTGCAAAGGGAAGGCTATATGCTGTGAATCAAAAGGAGCATTCAGGCGGCCCACAGGTCTGCCAGGAGGGAGGGCTGGGGGGACCATGGTCCCCCAGCCTCCCAGGCTTTTGGAGGCCAGCCGGTTCAGCTGGAGAAAGGGGGAATAAAACATCTCCAGTGTCGGCCGGTGAGGCTCGCTTTCCCTTTATAGCAGCCCTGACGGCCGTGTGAGAGACACCGCAGGGAGAGCTGAGTTAGAGGGGCAAGGGGCGCCGAACACTGGCCTGCAAAGTCAATAGTAATTTAACACCCAGCTGACATTTTTGGTTGGCAACAGGATAGATATTTAAATCATAACCTTCTCTCTCCTATACCCCTCCTCCTCACCAAAAATAAATAAATAAACCCAGCAGCCCCTGTTTTGGCCTGCCAAGAACTTGGAGCATTCACTCCGCGCTCCCTGTGCCTCATGTCGGGCCCCGTCAGCCGAGCCTTCCCTTGACATCAAGGATGCTCGCTCCCCTCCAGCTTTCAGAGGGGTTCTGAGGACCAGGTGTCGGCCGGGCCGGCACTGGCAGCTGGCAGGGACCGGAGCATGTGTCTGTGGGGTTGCTGTGCAACCAGAGGCACAAGGCCGAGCGCGGCGGTGCATACGTGCTGTTTCGCCCATGCGACAGCCAGCCCATGCCAGCCTCCCTGACCCCTGGCATGACACGCGCAGGCCCCAGCTGGGCTGGTTGCCTGGCAGGAGGAGAGGGCGGGAATTAGGGAAGAAAGTGAGGAAGATGAGGAGGGAGGGAAAGGAAAAAAAAGTATTTTTGAGTCTCAAGCAGTACCCTTAAAGAACAGCCAGGATATGACACCAAAGCCTTTTCCACTTGAAACTGATGTCTGAAAACAGGGCATGTCCTACAACCTGCCTGCTCTCTGCAGGTTACAGAGACATTGTCGCTTGGCCCCTCCCGCCTGCAATCTTCCTTTTAGGAACTTGTTCAGGCCCTGGAAGAAATGGACCTCATTGCAGATCCATCTCCTGCTTGGTGGGAATTGCCTCAAATTCCCCATATGTCATGTTCTGTCCCCTCATCCCCTGCAGAGAACAGAGAATCAGCTCCAGCATCTCCCTTACCGCCTTTCTCTTTAAGGAGTGCCTTCTCCTCGCACATGGTACTGCAAGACAGCTCTTTCCCCAAGGGGGTTCTCCGTCAGACTTTACAGCTCTGGTTTCTGTTTGCACCCTCTGTCCATGTGTCCTAATCCACAAGGCAATGAATTCAGTGGAAAAGCATCCATCAGCTGCAAGTACCATTGAATATGCCTGATATCAATTAGGATCTAATTTGTCTAGTCTTATTATTCACATATGAGTCCTGACATTGAGAGTCCCAGCAGTAAATGGGAATTTTTCTCCCTCTCTGCACCTGGGTTTCAGTCTTTTTGATCAAACTAAATAGCCTGGCTTGCACTTCCATGTCTGCAGCCCCTGCCTGCTGCCACTGGGCTGGATGCAGCAGAGAGAAGCATTGTCTTTGGGAAGGGGGAAGCGAGAAGGGGAGCTAGCTTGAAGAAACACCTGCGAGTTATGAATGTGCAGTGGAGATTTATCCCCAGAACCTTTCCAATGGGATGACCTCCAGGCGAGCAGCAGGAAAAGGGTGCCAACAGAGTTGTCAGCAAGGAAACTGCTAACATCCGTGGCAAGGTCTGTGTGCTTTCACAGGGCTGGCAGGGACTGAGGTACCCCCCATCAGCCGGCTTTCCCTTGGGGTGTGTGGGCCATTTATCTGGAAAACTGAGAAGAGAGAAAAGGGAAGTGCAGACAAAGAACTAAGTAATGCCCACTCTAACTATGGGATCAGCTTCCCCCCGTCTCCACCGGCATGGCTGATGGGAAGCTCAGGGCAGGACTGCAAGTCCAAGAGCCTTTACATTAAGGCTTTAGTCCAAAAAATGCCTGAAGAGTAACCTCCTGTCAAATGCAGGTGCTGACTGTGAATACTAGAGCTAAAGCTGCTGCTTTAAAGTAGCTGAGAGCTGGATTCTGTCCTATTCCCTCCCTTAAAGTGCAGCAGCAGGAGAGCTGCTTAGTGTAGCCCAGCCTTTCACATGTTGGTGCCTGAATGTAGGTTCCAAAATACGTGTGGAGCAGCCCTTTTTAGAAGCTCAATGCATCTGGATGAATAGCGTCAGATGTCCTCAGAGCTATTGAAAATGTGTTCCAGCTGCCTAACTCTGGCTTTTGGAACCAAATTTGAGGTGAGGCGTATGGAAAAGTTTGGTTTCACTTGTTAGCAAGTCCTCCAGTTCATATTCAGTGGAGAAAAGGGACTAGCAAAATTTAGGATAGCTATAGCAGAGGACAATAGAGACAGAAAATTGGTCTGTTAGCAGATTTCCACCCACTCTTTTTGTAAGCCCATAAATAAATATGTCTCTAATGTCACTGTTTGTTTTTATTCTTCCTGAAGATGCTCCTCCTATTATTTTTACCTCATTCCTTGGCTCTCTTTGTCATCCCTCTAATACATTCTTTTCTTAAGAGAAATCTAGTCTGAACTGAAGAACAGTCATGCTCTGTGGCCACATGATAAGACAATCAAAACACCTCTGTTAAGGCCTAGAGTACCTTGTTATGGCATTGGGTTATGGAATGTGTCACTGACTGAAAGGAAACAGGAATGGCGATAGGACTCTTGCTTCTTTGTGTCCATCAGGCATGTCTTGCTTTCAGTAATGGTGAGCAACAGGTCCTGGGAAATGTGGGGGTTTTCTCAGTGACAATTTATAATTGAGCAGTCTTTTCTTCCTGTATGAGTTTTGTACAACTCTCAGTTTGTATCCACCTCCATTCAGGGCCAAGGGGATGTTTTGGGTTGCTGAGCTTCACGTACCATTGGGTTTTGCCTTATGGCCTGAAGGGACCCCAGGTGCTGCTGGGTGGGCAATCCCGCATGATGACAGTGGTGGCTCTGCAAAGAGGCAGACTATGAGTGTGCAGGGCTGGACCCAGGTGAGTGCCTCTCCAAAATCTGCCAGTGGTCCCAGTTGTTCCCATCAGAGTGCCTCTGACTCCCCATGTCTTTGGGAGATGGATTTATGAACTAAAACCAACTCAGGATCTTCACCTGCAGATTTCATAACAGTCCCATTCTTGCCTCCCTCCGTCCGAGCTCCCTCCCTGTAACCAACACCTCCCAGGACCAGAGGGATGGCAGAGTGCCCAAGGGAGTGGTGGTGGTGGCGGGGAAATCACAGACATCTGGAGATGACCTGCTGCAGGGGTTTGAATGCCAGTCTTCCCATGAGAACCCAGGAGACATGAGCAGAGGAACCGCCCAGCCTGTCTAGGGACGAGGCTACTTCTTTCAAGTCCCTTCAACATTCAAGAGAATGTTGCCCAAGAACCCCAAGGGGATGGCTCTTGCGAGACACCATCAGGATGTTCTCCAGGCATGTCTGTTCAACAGAAACATACCGTTTGGCCTAAACAAGAAGAAAGGAGTTTGTATCTCTCAGGCCTTTAACCCTTTCCATGCTGGCTGGTCAATGTGCCAACAGATTTGGTATTTGAACTCGCATTTCTTTACAGAGGGTTCCACTGTCAGGGAGGAGACCTCCTCAGGGCAGAGGACTCTTGGGGGGGTCCACAGTGGCATTCTGAACTTCGTATTTTCTGAGGTATTCTCATGTGAACACAGTCCCGGAGGAGAAAATTACACAAAATCAATTGCACAGATCAATACCTGTACTGATGTATTTCCTGGTGACAGGCCAGATGGCCAATTGAAGGTAAACAAAGTCTGAACAAAGTCTGGGCACAGCAAGAGGTTCCAGATGGGAACCAGAAGTTCAGAGCTCATCAGAGCCATCTCCACAGACACATTACAAGCACCAACCAAACACTAATAAATGATTAACAGGGCTGTTGTGCATTAGCCCCAGCTTTTGGTTCCCTCCCACTCTTTCTGGATTTTTTTTCTTTTTTTTTAAAGGCAGATGATAGGGAGTTCTGCATTTGGAAAAATTAATTAGATATTCAGCTCTCTGTACACCTCATACAATACTGAGAACTCTGTTTCCTCCTTCCCAAATGCTTCAAACCACGGATCAGTCCTTTCAGTTGAAGGCAGATCTCTTCTGACTCCATCCAAAGTCTTAAGCATCCAGCTCTTCCCTGAGGCCCTGTAGAGCAACGTAGCAACCCCCTTCTTCCTTCTGTGAATGGAGTGATCTTTATCTTCCGAGTCCTCAGTTCTTCATACAACTGGAAAGAGAGATGGGACCTAGGGATGGAAGATTTTGCTTATAATGAAGAGCTGATACAAGTGTTAATCGCTTGGGCTTATTGTCTCCTTCAGACCCTTCTCCTACACTTCCACTTTCCCTTCCCTTCCTGTATCTTTCATCAGCCTGGACGTGCACCTGCCACTTCTGCCTCTTGGTCCATTTTCCATGCCTGCAGCACTACAGCACTGTAATCTCAGAGATATGCTTTCCTTCTTGGGTGCTGCCCATTCTTTTCTGTGGTGTAGTCACACTGAGAGGCCTGTTACAGGCTGAAGGGGAGGAAAGTTCAACCCTTGGAGAGCATCCCTCTATTTTGTCAGGCACCAGCCCTAGCTTTCAATTTGTCAGCCTGAAACTGATGGGACTCTGAAATCCAGCTATGCCCAGTTATAGCACAAGTGGGCAGAAGTGTCTGGAGCTGAAGTTGGCCTTGCCCCTTCTATTCCAGCTGGGGTCTTCATAGCCTCCCCCTTGAACACAGGCATCTAAATCTAGAGAAGAGCAGTGGCCAGGTCCCCAGGAGGAAGAATAAGGAGAGGGCACCAGAGAGGGCTGTCCCCTGGGATCTCAGCAGAACAGAGTAGCTCTGGACCAGGCCGCTTCATTGGCATTCTCTGACCTTCAGTTCCCCCGTTCAATAACCTTACTCATTATACAACCACAGGATTAGGCAGTGCCTGCTGGCTGGCACACTCCGGTGGGCATTAATACCTGCTGGCACAGCAGCAGGCACATGCCAGTACTCCTGTGTGTGAATGAAAAGGCACCATTTCCACTCCCATCTCAGCACATGTTGAGGTTTACGGAGAGCCAGCATTGGCCTTTGTGTCCAGGAGAACTCGTGCCGCCATCAGCCCTGCCTTGCAGCCCCAGAAGCCCTGCTGTTTAGGGCAATGGCTACCATCAGACAGATGGATGAGGTCAGACTGGATCCCTAATGAATCACTGTGGGGCCAGGGCTCGTCAGCACCATGTCACATAATGGAGACCTGCAGTAGCCTGTTGCCTTCATGCACCCTGGGGTTATCCTCGCATCCCTCGGGAAATGGAGTGAGGATCTGTACCAGGACAGGTTGTATGGTGTAGCTATTCACTACTTTAGGGTTCTCACTGGAAGGCTGGCTTTAAAAATCCTCCCTCTGCCACCTTCTTAAGTTCTGCAAGGGTTTCTTTGTCAAAAGAAAGGCTGTGGCAGTTAATGTGCAGCCCTCTAGGCCCTCTTCCATCACCATGAATCCTTCTGGGAGCTCTGCCATCCTGTTGAACCCTGGCAAAGTGATGGTAATGGAGGGCTGAGAGAAGTGGGAGGAAGGAGAGGTTGGATTTGCCTGGCACACACTGTACATAGTCCTGCTGCAATGCCCCTACCCAGAGGAACCAGCCTCCAGGACAAATCTCCAGCCAGAGCAGAGGATAATGTTTGACTTGGAGAGAAGACAGATGCAAGGAGCTGTCATAGAAATGTTGAACAAGCTACAGAAGAGACATATCCCGAACTCCCAGTTCTACAACCCAACGGCAAGAAGACATCCCAGAATGTTGCGCATGACCTTAGTGTCATCAGATTAGCTGGAATTCACTGTCTTAGGGTGCTAGGGGGCACAAGGGATAAGCAAGAGGGTTTTTTAAGAAGGTAGTATTTATAATGGTCTCCAAATGTTGTGTTGGAATAGTAAGTATTTAAAACATGTCAGACTTCCAAAAGAAAAATGTGCCTTATTTCTTCTGATAAACCTATCTCAAGGCCATGGGACTGAGAAGGAATTTGCCCTCAAGCTTGCTTAGTCCAGAAACAACCACGACAGAGTATCTTGCAGGATTTCTCTGGAGGAACTGATAATAATCACATTTGGACTCACACTGAACGTCGGAGCTATGGAGCCATTAGGCTGATTCAGACGTCTGCTATGATCAGAATGGACAGCATCCGTCCACCTGATCTGTGAATATTTGTGTTTCTGACCTAGCTGTGATGTATTGGAACATAAAACCTCTGAAATAGTAGGGTACTAGGTGCAGAAATGGGCATGACAGGTGTCAGCATGGAGGGATTCATGTTCTGCAGGTGGCAGACCGAATGGCAAACCGAATTTAAAGCAACGCTCCAAGACGATTAGCAGCATCCTGGCGCTGCCGCAGTTCAGTGTGCCAGATGTTTGAAGCCTTTGTGAGTAGGACCATCCACACACACATGCTTGGTGATGGCCCCCCACCCTCAGGAAGTTTGAGGGCATGAAGACTTGCTGTCCAGCTCTTTGGATGTGGGAATTTTGTTTCAGTTACATACATGCAACTCTGCAATTCAGGCTCTGCAAACAATAGATTGGCCACTCCAAGAGCAGCAAGCATGAAAAGGGTGTGACTGGAGCGACTCGATTCCCAGAAGCCAGGCCAATTCTCTGATGGGAGCTCAACCAGCATCTCTGCTGAGTGTCCAGGAAAGCAGTTTTGGCAGTCTCTCTGTAGATGGTTCCAGTTCAGGAGAAACTGCTGGTAGATCAGGGACAGACAGTGTGCAGATCCCAGCTGCATGCAGCCAACAGCACAACAAACTCTCCTTGCCAGAGACACTCCTCCCAGCATGCTTGATCTTGAATTTTTATTTGCCGCATTGCATCGTTCTCGGTTGTCAGCCCCTTTCACTCCCCTCTGCCTCAGCAGTCCTTCATTGCCAAACCGTGCCACATCTCCTCTCTGCCCAAACCTTTCTTTGCTTCCCTGCTCTTTCCCCCACAAAGGCATTCCCCTTTGTCCTCTACTTCAGACTCACATGTACCCTAGAAAACACCCCAGTCTGAATGTTTCCTAATAGAAGCCCAGTGAATAGAGGAAATTGTTTTGCTTAAACAAAAAGCCCTGCTACTAACCTGCATGAGACAAACACCCTCTCCTGTAAATTCTCTGGGACAGGCACCATTTCATCCTATCTCTGAGAGGGATCCCCCAGCACAAAGACTCTGTGTGCAGCTCAGTTGCAGTTAACAAACAGGAACTATGAACCGAGCTTGCAAGGGATGAAATGGTAAAACTGACCCTGCTGGAATAAGTTCATTCCCCTTTGCAATTATCTGGTGACAGACTTCATCTCAGGCTGAATAAATATAGTAGTTCAGTTTCCAGAGCTCCAGTTACTATTTCATAAATGGTGCTCAGTTGTGACTTGGACCCACTTCAAGCAGAGATGGGTAGGTTAGCTCCGACTGATTTCTTCTCTAAGTAAAAATCAGAGTTGGTACAATGCCAGGGTTGCAATGCCCATGTAGAGTACGGTGTCTCTGAGACAGGGAACGTGGCTTTGGACCTCGAGCTGATAGCTGGGCTCTAACACCAACTCAGCAGGTGATGTTCAGAAAATCACCGTTCTTCAGGTTTCAATTTCCTGAAGGAAAAGGAGGGCATCATAATGCAGTACCACAGGAAGAACAAGAGTTTCTTGCAGCCAGTATAGAGTCTCACTCGTATTCATTATATTGAGGGTCAGCTTCAGGCGGGATTTCTTTCAGTGGAGCACTTCCTTCCTAAAAGCACTGTCCCCAAATGCTCATGAGCATTGCTTTGGCAGACACCTAGCTACTAAGCAATCCTCTGACGGAACAAACCGTTCCCCACATAGTGCTATTTGGACAGGGAAGAGAGTATAAAACATGTTGCCAGAGGCCTCAGGATTATATATATATAAATATATATATA
>NW_010231482.1:3550-7585 GCF_000690775.1 Eurypyga helias | reverse complement strand
GAAGACCGAGAGATCCTGTATCAAGGCAGCATCTGACAGCAGAATAAAGATTTGCTTTTCAGTTCCCCTTCTGCAACATCACGGCTACCAGATGGACTATACCAGCAACAGAGATCTCCTTCCAACAGGGAGAGCAGCCTATTGAAGACAAAAATGAAGAGGTACACCCGAGAGCAGAGCAGTGACATCATCATTATTATTATTTTGGACCTGATAATTCGTAATCTTAGCCACTTCATGGGCTACTGTTTATCTCTCTAGTAGTTACCAGAAGCTGAAGAACAAGCGCATTTATTTTAAGAAGATATGCATATTGATGTAAGAGATGGAAGAACAACATTATTGCATTCATTATGCTGGTAAAAAATGAGTTACCCAACCAAGTTTGTCCTCAGGAAAAAAGGAAGATTTTTTTTTTGTAAAGCCACAAATGCTTTTTACTGAGACAATTGCAGAATAGCTTACACAGCTAAGAGTGCCTGATGACTGTTCCAAAAATTAAAACATGGTTATTGCTCATGTGACAATCTTCTGCAACCCAATTAATTTGCTTTTCCATGTTTGTATCCAGAATTCTGCAAAGATGGGTCCCAAACACTGAAACTGCACTTTAATATTCATTAATCTTCATTCACTCAAGCTTCTTCGTTATGGTTTTATATTACTTACTAGAATAATTTTGTGTGCGCATGCATAATATTTAAGAGTGCAAAAGATTATCTGCCCTATGTTTCTTTCTAGCCAGAGTCAAACAAAATTCATCATCTTTGTTCACAAGAACTACTGAAAAATTACATCAAATAGGGAATTATGTCTCCTGAAGTCTACCTTACACTAAGATGAAGTTTGCTAAGGCTGTCTTGGAAATCTACCTTGGATTACCTGGTCTCTACATCTATTATCCTTGCCCATGAGCAACCCGTTGCCCCTCCACCTTCTCTGGCACAGAGTCTTGTCCCGAACTCCCTTTGCAAAAGGGTGCAACAGAGGCCAAGGATGACAGGTTTCATGAACTCAGAGGATCTCTGAGAAGTTCAGCCATCACTCTACTGCCACCAAAGATGTTCTTTCTTAATTAACTACGAGCATTCTGACAGATAAAACTGGAAGACAAATCACATTTCACTTTGAGAGTCAAAATCCAAACCCAGTCCTCCAACAGAAATAATTCAGCACAACTGAGAGGCAACATCGCTCCATGAATTCATGGACAAACTCTTAATTCCATGCTCTAGATTAGATTAGGCTATTTTTATGCTGAAGGAAAAATGGTAAAGAGGACTCAGGAAACAAAAAAACCAAACTAACAGTAACACCCATTGCCTGTAAAGCTAAGTGCTCTTCTGTGAGGTTACCATCAACTGAAAAATTTGGGATTTTAGCCTTCATTTTGAACTTCTAGCGGTACCTGCTTTAAGATTTCTTGCTCAGAGAACACTTGAGATTTGAATGAGTACAACAGCGTGAAGCTCACACTTCCAACTTCAACCTGGGACAGTCGATAGCCAGAAGAGAATACACTGCAAGATACACACTACAGTGCTCCAAGTGACCAGAAGATGATGCCAGGATCCCAACAGAAACTCATTCTAGGATATAAACTGCACTGGATCTCTGCTGAAGACATTCTTCTGGCATAAATTCAATCCAATACTGAATTTATTGTTATCTTCCTCCATTAGGTGAGCTTTATTAACAGAACACTTCCAGGATATTCCTGGAAAGTGCACATCTTTAAAGCAACACTTTCTCACCTTCTGAGCCTCGGTCACCTAATTGCATTTTAAAATAGTACATGTTAAAGTATATGATATATAACATAAATTGTATTGTATAATGTAAATAAAACCACTGCTTTTATTTTCAAATCTCAACCTATTGGTAGTAATGAGGTGGGGAAGGGAAACAGAGCAGGATCCTGGGAAAGCAGGAGGAATGAAGTTTCCCATACTTCCCCTTCCCAAAGGGATCTTCTGATGTTAAGCAGCAGAGCAGACAGCATGCAGCTTCCTAGCCCATGCTGTTAAGACAGCAGATGCTAGAAGGATCACTAAGTTAACTTTATTATTTCATAAACAAAAACTAGCCATTTTTTAAACGCATATGGGTTGCATTAATTTTCAGGCATTAAAGTTGTAGCAGGTTTTTTTGTGGGTGGACTAACCCACCCATATTCTCCCACTTCCTTACATTTACTTTTTGAAGTCTTAATGTAGAGAAGTACTAAGTCAGCACCATGGAAGCTGAGAAGAGTTTAAAATTACTCCTTCCTCAGGGCACTGATTCCAATCTTCTGCCTCTTCATGTTCCAGGCTATTTACAAAAACCCCAACAACCCACAACCCCAAACCAACCAACCAAACTGTTGCTATCCTCAATACATCTTTGAGAAGTTTCTTCACAATTCCAGTGCTTAAAGCAAAAACCAGCTTCATGGAGACCTGGAAAACTACAAGGACTAAAAGTGAATGCTGCACATCCTGCAAAATAAAGCCTGATGATTTTGCTCTGTGACAGGCTCACTGTCCTTATCAGTTTGAACTGCTTCTCTTCAGCCTTCTCGGATGGGGAGGAAGAGGAGGGGTGAGACAAAGCTATCCAGAATGGTCACCAGAACCTTTCCTGGCCCTATAAAGCTTCCTTTGTGGGGAAAAACTATTTAGGAGGTAAACACAGTAGAAGGTATCTGAAGGGGGAGGATTCCACCCCATGGATGCTGTTTAAAGGAAATGCATTCTGCGAGCATTACTTTTGTTCAGTGGAAAAGATCCATGAGTGGATCAGTTGACCTTACAGCTGCTTCTTAAAACCCCTCTTCATTAACTCAAGGGTAACCTAGAAATAATTAGTCACATCTTCTAAGAGGGACACAGGAACGTGGAGTTGCTTATGGGTCAGCAAGTCTCTTCAGTGTCTGTTCTGCAGTGTAAGGGCTGTTTTCTCTCTTATTTATCTAATAACTGGTTACACAAAAGAAAATAAGCTCTGCAGCCAAAGAGGGTCCAATTAATTTACCGGAAATGGTGTACTTTGGACATGTCTCCCTTATCCTACTTCTCCCCCATATGCTAAATACAACGTTAGAACAGCAGCTTACCAAAAATCTTTGTGCTAAAAAGATGTTCATAAATAAGAGCTGTACCTGATTCATGTATCACTGCACCTCCAAGGAAAGTATTCAAAGTCTTCCAGTGTTACAGAAAACACAAACACATCATTAGCAATTCCTCGGACTTCCAAACCATTAAATGCAATTACAAAATTAATTTAAAAATCCATGAGTTCACAATAGTGCTATATTATTCCATTTATATTTAAAAACACACTGGTGGAACAGTTCAATTTCATAGGGTAGGATGAGCATAGCCAATTCCCTATGCATAAACAAACACTTCTAGGCTAAAACAAATAGCTATCTAACTTTGAAGTTCCAGTGTTACAGAACAAATCAACAAGACAGTGCTGACACCCTTCAAGTCTAAGAAAACAAAAAATTAAAAATTAATTTTTACATAACATCTTTTAAGTCCTGTAATACAGACATGAAGGCTGCTCTATGAACCACGCTAATTCTGTGCCTAACCGACCAAGACTAGTGCATTACATTGTTAAAGACACAGAAATCACCGTTTCCCTCTCCCAATTAGCATAATTTGGATTCAAAACTTTTGCATGAGAAAATCCAGTAAATACTTCTGTAAATGTGCTGTCTAGGAGAACCTCTAGTAAAGCCCAGCCTCTAAACCACAGGAAATTCAATTCTTGTTCACTTTAATCAATTCCTCTCCCAGTTTTATACCAAGAAGGGACATTTCGCTTTACAACAGCTTTTACCTATATCACTGCTTCATGAGAACAGCAATAACCTTTCAAGGAGCAGTTCCTCAGGCAAAATATTTTATCCTGTTACTGGGAATCAAAGGTCATCTTCAAGTAACACAAAATCTTTAATTCAATGCAAAATTCACCACCTAAAATAGAATCACAGAATGGTTTGGGTTGGAAGGGACCTTAAAGCCCATCTAGTTCCAACCC
>NW_010231482.1:0-3283 GCF_000690775.1 Eurypyga helias | reverse complement strand
AATAAGGCCCCCCCGGAGCCTTCTCTGCTCCAGGCTGAACAAGCCCAACTCGCTCAGCCTGTCCCCATAGCAGAGGGGCTCCAGCCCTTTGAGCATCTTCGTGGCCTCCTCTGGACTCATGCCATGGTTTAGTCCCAGACAGCACTCAAGTACCACACAGCGACTCCCTCACCACCTCCTCTCCCCCCAGTAGGATGGAGGAGAGAATTGGAGGAAAACGATAAGAGAACTTGTGGATTGCGATAAGAAAAGTTTAATAATTGAAAGAAAACTAAATAAATAATGCTACTAGCACTAATACTATGCAATGACTATACTATTACTACTGTTACTAATGATAATAATATGTAATTTAAAAAAGGAAAAAGGGAAGGAAAACAAAATGATACAACTGCTGATTCTTTTCATGGCCGCTGCAGCCAAGGCTGCCCTTGAGCGTCACATTCCCCACCAGCCCCTTCCCTGTTGGTGACAACAAGGTCCAGCACAGCACCCCTCCTCATTGGCTCCTCTATCATTTGGAGAAGGAAGTTGTTATCGATGCATTCCAGGAACCTCCTGGCTTGCGTGTGCCCTTGCTTCAACCATTCCATGATGATTCATCCATCCATCCCTAAGCAGAGCTCTGTGCATTCCAGCTGGTCTCTGACGCAGACAGCAACACCCCCTCCTCATCTCCACTGCCTGTCCTTCCTAAAGAGCCTGCTGCATCCTTCCATTCCGACACTCCAGTCACAGGAGCCATCCCACCACGCCTCTGTGATGCCAGTAAGATCACAGCCCTGCAGGCGTGCACATGTCCCTAATACAGACCCCTCCATATGAAATCGTGACATCAGCCTGACAAAATAACTTCAGTGGTTTTTCATGTTCAAATTATTAATCCCCAGGGAAAAGGCATGCAGGAAACATCACCGCTATCATAAGCTGTTTCAGTATTTCCTTAAATATGTTATTCACTTTCTGAAAGTAAAAAAAAAGGGAGGGAGGAAGGAAGTCATGGGTACAATATCTATATTTTTTCTTACTATTTCCTTTTTTTCCCGGTCTTCTGAGCAAAAAAAACCTTGCAGAAATAAAATGTTAGCTAATACACAAGCAGCGGAGCTATACATTAAGAGCTCTCAAGGATGTAAAATTTAACTAAAGGAATCATAGAATCATAGAATCACTAGGTTGGAAAAGACCTTAGAGATCATCCAGTCCAACCGTATCTGTCCACCACTAAACCATATCTCTCAGCACCTCATCCACCCGTCTCTTAAACACATCCAGGGATGGTGACTCCACCACCTCCCTGGGCAGCCTGTTCCAGTGTGTGATAACCCTTCGGTGAAGAAAAGGGTTAGAATTTTCGGTGAAGAAAATTATGACCTTCGGAAAGGTCATAATTTTTTTATTTATGGTCATTTTAGGTGTAACTTACAACAAAGTAGTTGCTAACAATTCAGCTACACAATGTTTTTCCTCCTGGCTCACTGGAGCCCATGATGTTCCACTTCAAACAAGCTTATGTGTATTTTGGGAGAAGATCCAAAGCCGCTCCTAACCCAGGTCTCACAGAACAAAAGAAAAACCACTCTAACAGCTATCACTTTCTATGCACCAACGACACAAGATCCAGCTTCATTTTCAGGATCTTGCAATAGCACTGTCGTCCCCACCCCGTCTTTACTGCTCAGCTGTGGCTACGAAAACCTTAGGTACCAACATACTCTGACACCACAGCAAGCATCTCCAATGCTCTCATCCAAGAAAGCTTCAGGTCTCATCAACACCTACTGCTAATTGTGCCTGATTCCACTCGTATTAACTTCCTGACAAAACGGAGGGATGGGGAAAACCTTCCTTTTCAATAACTGCGTTATATCAGCAGGGAGAAAAAAAAAAAAAGCCAAGAAACACACACAAAAGAGCTAAGCTCTTGAAAAATTAGGCTGCTTCTGCAGTAGGACACCGCAATATGGGATGCGAATGTAAATGGACAGGAGACCAATGTGGTGTGTGGGTTTAACAGAAACTCATGCAGAAGCCTGGTATGTTAAGCGTCTAAGTTAAAAGAACTGCAAGATGAAGGGGTTAGAGAAATTTGCAGAAATTGTACTTTCTGTGGAATAGTCTTACAAAAACACAGTGAATGCATCATGGGCATAAGCAGGATACTACCCACAGGACAGAGTAAAGAACATGTTTATGTACCATAAATATTAATTTCTTCAAAATTTCATGTTTTCCTTAAGTAATTCTGCCCCAGAACAAGACACTTCCAGTGACTGAAAGTTCTGTGTTGTAAAGAAGCAACAGAATCTCTCATTCACAGTGTCCTAATACCCTCATTTTAGCTCTCTGTCCTCAATTTGCAAGGCTGGCTCTGCTCTTGGATTATGTATTTTTTCTCCTGTAAGAGAAGATAGATGAATTTTCCAATCCTCTTAGAAAATATATCCCCCCCATCACAAAAACTTTCATATACTTAAAAACATCCACCCTACAACAACAACCACCCTAGAAGTTCCTAAGCCCTTACCAAATACCCGTAAAAAGTTATTTAAGTGTTTGCAACCACACAAGGGCTCATGGTACCTGGGCCACTTCTTAAAGCAAGTCCAGCTAGTCTTGAGATGTAAAAGCAACTCTCTCCAGCTGATGCTCGGCTACAGCACTAGGAATTAGTTCCCTGCTTACACACAACAAGTATAAAAAAGACAAGAGGTTTTACACACTGCTACTATTGGGATGTCTCATTCTAGCAGGTTTGCTTCTACGCAGCTGGAACAGCCACACTCCGTCAGGTCTTTGCAAAGGTACCCACTGAATCAAGTGCACCAGCTCCACCTCTCTACCGCACAACAGCAGCAATGTCCACTTGGGAGAAGTGTAAGCATTCACTACGCTGCTACTCCTCAAGGACAAGCATTAGGTTCTCCTGCAGAAACATGTCACATGTCTGCCACCTTGGTGGAGTACAGACAAAATTCTACTTTAGACCTACATCAAGTACATCACTTGAATAACTCTTACCAATGTCTGCACTGCCACTGCCAGCCAGTTTGCCAGCAAGAATGTGTGGAATGAACTTCCTTTACTTCACCTACAGACTTCTGCAGCTGAATCTGAACTGCCTGTTCCCAGAGTTCCATTTTCTTTCAACAGAATGAATACTTAATAGCACAGAACGCAGAGATAACTAATTTCAGTCCATATTCCTTGAACTCTGAAATAAGTAAACATCTTCTGATGCTTACATCAAATGAACATCCTCACAAAGTTCAACAAGGCCAAG
>NW_010231481.1:0-6843 GCF_000690775.1 Eurypyga helias | reverse complement strand
TTCTATGATTCTATGATTCTGTAGTTTCTCTATTGTTGAGTGCAGGGATTTACAAACCTTTGCAAGGAAGAACTATTTTCCCACATTTCTTGTGGGCTCCTATGCACTTTTCTTATCAAGTTTTTCTTTAAAGATGCAACAAAGCCAATGGAAATGACAGACCACTAGTTAATAGCCACTAGCTTTATTATTTGTGATAAAATAGCACCACTTGGTTACATTCACCCCACATTTGGAATAAGGAGGTGTAGAAAAAGAATCAGAGATCTCCATAACTAAAATGTATCTTCAACAAAACATTTTTGTTTGAATACAAAATACCCAAAGCATTAAACACTGGATGTTAAAGAGTAATTAGGAATTGTTTGATAAACTGAGAAGAATTTTTTTTACATTGAAAACATCTGGGAAAGGAATTGCAAAACCATAACAAGGTCCTGATTTAAGTAAGTGTAGTTGGGGCCGACTTGTTTTATTTGGTCAATGAGCCACTTCGTTAATTTCAGAGAAATATCAAAGGAAAAAGCATATAGGCAATGGTGAATTAGATGAAGCTGAAAAAGTGATGGGTTTATCCAAAAGAATGGTAAACAATGCAAATCTAGGGTCCTGCAACATTATTTTTTCAAAACAGTCTTCAGTTACTGTCTTCTTTTGGCAGTAGTAGTATTGCAGTAGTTGTGATATGATAATGAACTCAAGGCTGGAAGGAAAAAGTTAGGAATTTGGACAAATAACAGGAAGACAGAGACAAACTTTCAGGCACAAATCACCTTTCTTCAGGTCTGAAACAGAAGCAACAAACTTCAAAGTCTGAAAACAGCTCCTCTGAGTTTTACTCAGATAATATCTCTTTCAGATTAGGACACTGCCTATGGAGCAGAGAAAGTCAGGCATAAGATTGTCTCTACAGGACAGAAGCAGAAAGGTATTTTTCCAGCTAAGCCCTGATAGAGGAAAAAAAAGGACATGCTACAGGTAGCTGGAGAATTGTGTTACCAGTAAAAACATGCAAGTTACAGCCAAGCATCTATTACCAAATATAAGAAGTGGCTCCAGCTCCTACTAAAGGTGTTGAAGCAGCTACTTCTCCCACATTGCTGTGCAACTAACCAAGGAGGAGACAAGAGGAGAACTTTGGAAACAGTTTCAGACCTTGCATCTAAATTACTAGCCAGTGCTGCCTCCTTTTGTGCCTTTAAGAGGTTAATTTCATCCAATCCAAATATTTTCAAGGAAAATTCTAATAGGATTTACCATAAATAGTCCTAATAAATAGGGATTAGAGTTTAATAATCCAGTTTTTAAAGAACTTTACAGGAAGGCATTAGGCAGAGTCAGGTAATTATTTTACCCCCTCCATCCTCCTGAAATTATAGCTGTAACTATAAACTACAAGAGGAGAAAAAGAATTAGTTAAATTCAGTAAGTGGATAACCTCTTTCTCATAATGATAAATGCAAATGATTATTTAAATGATAGTCACCTGAGGACAATATACTTACAACAGGTATCATGGAAGCATACCAAAAAATTTAGCATAAACTCAATGCATTTGATTCAGTGTCCAAGGAAAGATGATTGAACACCTGCAAAGCTGACACTGAGCTATAGGTTTATCTGAGAGATTTGGAACTTTTTGATCAAATGAAGATTCAAAGCCCCTCCAACTCTTCTGTATTTATGGAATTACTACACGAAAGGATTTACTGCTTTGGAGGCAGAGATCAATAACAGGTTGTGAAAAGCCCTAGTTAGAAACCTCTTGAACTAAGACAAGCATTCAATATAGAGTTCATCATTACAGATTTTAAATTGTCCAGTATAAAAAGAGGGACTGATGTTTGACCTTCACCAGTTCCTGAGTGAGGATGGTAAAAAAAGGTGTATTTACCAAAAAAAAAAAAACAAAAAAAAAAAAAAGAGGAAAAAGACCCTGGAATTGAAGTGGGAGGTTAGGCACACCAGTTAAAGGCAGTTGAGGGGCATTTCCAAGCAGGCCTTGGCAAGGCAACACAAAGCCTGACGCTCATTTATGAATAATTTTTTAATGTTCGTCTGCATTAGCCTTCCTCTAGACTCCATGATCCTTTGTCAGATAGCAAATACATGTTGCTTGTGTTAGGTACTAGCTAAAGTACTAATCTGTGTATAGATGTAAATTTGGAAAGAAATTACAGATTCAGGACTTGATCTGGCAAAGGAAAGGGCTGCTAAGGGCTGCTGACCCTTGCCTCTTCTTATGGGGTGCGATCTTAGCCTGACTTATCCTCCCTCACGGGAGTTTTATACATTGATTTCAGTGAGGCCAGAGAACCTCTGGGAGCGGTTCCTCAGCATTTTCCAAATCCCACCTCTCTCTCCATCAAGGACCAGGCTCAATACTGAGCACAGAAAAATAATTTGCAGTCGTGTTTCACCAGCATTTGTGCCTTCATTCTCTTTTTAAGGGAGGAAAAGAGCAATTCTCATTAAAACACTGTATGTTACTGACACACCACCAAGGAGGGCATGGGGTCCAACAGGTAAATAGAAGAGGCAAATCTCCCAGTTTTGCTGAGGTTACAGAGCTTTCCAGCCTTGCCATGGACACTGTAATGTTGCGTGTTTCTTTAACACGGAGAATAAAGTGACCGTAGAGGACAGGCAGATCGGCTTGTGGTTATGGCAGCAAGGACTCTGGTGACAGGAGCTTGGACTGACTTCTCTTGCCCAATTCAAGCGTGGGCACGGACAAATGACTCAATCTTTGAGTTAAGAAAGAGGAAAGGACAGGAAAAGACGGAAGTTAGCTTTTAATGATGCACTTAGACATGTGTGAAAGTCTCACATTTAATATGTCTCTGACTTTTCCCCTCCATGAAATAAGGCTCACAGCAAGTGTTTTTCTATCTCGTCTAATTTTAAACTATGAGTTTATGGAGGTAGAGCTGTAACCCTTAAAGAGGATAACCTAGAGGAGAGAACACCTACATGCTTCAGGAATCTGAGGCTTACTGGCGTTCAGTAAGAGTTAAGAGATTCAAAAAAGTGATTTAGCACTCTGGGAAAGTTTTGTGTGCAGTGCTTGGTCCACTGAATTCTCATTCAAAAGTACTGTATGACAGAAAAATACCAAATCAAGAACAAGATAATGTGTTGTCTAAGTCAAAATCTGAACATATAAAATAGCCGCTCACCTAAAGTTGTAATTATTGTGGGGTTTTTCATGTATTCATTTCCCTTACTACAGCAACAGAAACAAATCTTAACAGTCTTAAACTGTCCTGCCGCAGAGAATGCTTAGAAAGTAAACTCTTCCTTTCTTAGATATGTATTTTAGAGTTGTTTTCATACTCCTTTAGAGCAGTCATAAAGCAGCTACATGAATAGGAAGTTACCTCCCTCCTTTTACCTGCGATAAACTTGCCTCTAAAATCATCATTAAATCATGGGAGGTGTTGGAAAACTGGCACAAAATGAAAGAAAAGAAGATTAAAAACACAGTCATGAAAGTACAAACTTCCCTGAATAAAATCCGCATTTAGTGTGGTTTGTTGGTGAAACTCCTTTTTGTGGGATGCCCCTCCAGCACTGAGAAGGTCACTGCTTTTCTCAGAGGGATGTGAGAGGAGGTCTGGAGAGAAAGGAGAAAGCAGGGAAAGGAGAACACAGTGGAAGCTATGAGCAGATAGAGAAGATAGAGTAAAAACAGCGCTAACTGCTGGCACAAAAGTGTTCTAATAACACCATGGTATATTGCTTCCTTTTACTAATGCTTTTTTCTTCTTCTTCTTCTTGAAAATAACACAGATGAGATATTTCCAAGTAGTCAAAAGGGCAAAGGTTAATGAAGCATCTCATTAATCTTTCATAATTGTAGCATGCCCTTGTGACCTTTGGATCCACAGTATAACAACAGTATTCGGGTTATAATTCACAAGAGCCTAAAATAAGATCAAAACCCTGTAAATAAAACCCCAGCATGCCTCAGAATACTAGGTGTAGAGCACCATGCATTAATGGCTGGAAGGGTAGTTGGCTTTTAGGAATACCCTGTACCAGACGTTAGGCTGCAGAGCTCAACACTGAGATGGCAAGTGCCAGTGTATTCCCCTGCTGCTTTATTCGCTGTTGTGTTTCTGATTCAGCATCAGCTGAACACTCGGTTGAGAGCACCTTGAAGCAGAGATGGGGAGGACAGAGTAGCTTGGGCAGGCTGTCATGCACTTTTCTGAACCAGCATCAGATTCTCTCACTTGAAGTGGATCCTTCAGAACAAAATGGGAGTAACTGCAGACCGCTAAGAAGAAATAGAGGGAACCAGGTAGCTTCTGGAGTGGGAAACATGGAGGCAGAACTCACTGGGAAGGCAGTACAGTCTGTTTTCTTCCCTTGTTAAGATATACCAGCCTGCAGATGTTCCTTGTGCATGAGCCTGGCAGGACCACTGTCTCCTGCCCCATCTTGTGACAACTAATGGGAAGACTTACAGACCAGGCAGGTGCTCTGGGGAAGAAGAACTCTAGCCAGTGGGATTTGACTTGTTGACAGTCACCGTTATGCTCTCTAAGTGATATTCTGTCCAGTTTTCTTCCTTGTTTTTTTGGCTTTAATCTATCTCGCTACTGGAACAAGACAGTTCCTCCAGACCACTTCAGATATCTGATAGGTGTTACAGATCCTGCTATCCTTCTTGAAAGATTAATCCAATCTATGGTCTTATCATTCTACCCGCAGGCTTACCTATGTTTTCAGTCTGAAGGGTGTAAAATTGGCTTGCTATCTCTGGCTGATAGAGCAGTACAAGCAAATAATAGCGAATCACTCCTGTTTATTTGTATCACACTGTTGGCTAGAGATTATGACATCCATTGTTAGGTGCCATCCAAACCTAGCGTGAGAAATAACACCTCTCCCTGTGGTTCATCAAAAAACGTGTGATCAAGGAAGGAGGATTTCACAGAGAAAGTCTGAAGCCTAGAGAACCTCAGGGGATGTTTACAGTGCAGCACTGAGGAGAGAGACTCAAGACTAGAAGACACCCTAATTCTCGGTTAGGGGTTAAGTAGCCCAAATAGAGCGCTCTGTGAATAATAGCCCTCCTCTTGGTACCTAACTAGCTTGGGAACATTTCCACAGCACTGCAAGATCTCTGGTAGTCATAGCTAAAGGTTCAGGAAAGAATTTTGTAGCATACCTGGGACTTCAACCTAAGTCTCAGGCCTCTCGGCTTTGCACAGACCACTGGTTGTCTTCCCTAGCTCTTCCCTTACCAAGCTCACATTTAGAAAGCAGTGAAGAATAACAATTTACATCTAGCATCCCAGACCCTCCCTCAGAGACACCTCTGGTGCAAAAGAGTTCTGGGTCTGTGCCCAGATGAAGACAAAGCATCCAAGGGTAACTAACAGAATGTAAACTATGACTCCTAATATCATGCGAAATACTCAGACAACATAATGTGAATATTAAGACCTGATTCATATACAAAAAAATGTAAGAAAGCAAAGCTTGATCTAAGGCTAAAAATAAACCTGCATGAATTAATAATTAAAATGTATAGGACTTAATAAGGTGACAGCCTTTATTATTAAATGCAGCTCCAGCTGTAAAAGAGAAAAAAATAAGACTCCCTGGATAAATATGAAATTACTTGCCTGTACATATAACTGTAATGTTTTGTTTATTTTGACAGTAAAGCCTTTGGTATGGAGAGTGTTGGTTTTCACTTACAGGTGTAAATGCGTCTTGCAAGGTGGTAGAGCAGATCACCGGTCAGTATACCAACAGAAATTCAAACAGCAACTTCCTCCTCAACCCAACTAACCACAAGCCAACAGTTCCACACCAAAATGCAAACAACTCCCCAGACTTAGTCCATTTGGCATTAATCAGACAACATGTAAATCAGATGTCGCTGCTAATCCACTTCCAAGTCCACACTTGTCTCCACCAGGATTCCTGATATTAGCTTACCTGCTTGCCAGGAGAGAAGAGAGTTGAACAGAACTCTCCTGTATGACTAGGGACATTTCTCATTCTTCACGTTCAGGAAAGACAAATCCTCTCTGGGATGAAGGCAAACAAAGGCTAAGCAGTTGGTGAGGGACATGGAGGGCTTATAGAAGACAACAACTAGCAGGAGCAAGAAAAAGGCTGAGATGGCTTCCATCACTTCCAAGAAAGATATCAAGGATGAAGGCCAAAGGAGGAGAAGAGCTACTGAAGCACAAGGAATAATATGGTCAAGAACACAAAACCGTTCAGGACTTCCTTCCAAGAAGATGACCTCACCATAAGCAGTGTAGTAGCAAATGTCACTTGTTGGTGCATGGGTAAGGAACGGTGAGGAAATCCTGCATGAGCTCCACGTCTCTGAAAAGTTCATGCAGAGGGAACCAACCCCCGTTCTTTCACTTCGAGCATCCCCAAGACCAAATGAATGGCTACAGTATAAATGTCCTTATTTACATAGCCTGAACGCAGATGAATTTTGGCACCAACATACTAAACAGCAAGCATAGTATCTTCCTTACTCTTCCAGGACTCAAAATAGAAAATCCTAAAGGAAAAAGAGACTTTGCAGAGTTTTAGATAAGAACTGAAGATCTTCCCTCAAAGTGACTTAGGCATATAACTCTCAGAAAGGTTAAAGTCACAAATGAGCTGTGAAAGTTTTACCCCAGGGCTGAAGTGTGCTTTGTATCCCATATAAACACGGCTAAGGAGTGTGTTTAACAGAGGAGAAACACAGCTTGGTGTGCTGGTTTTAGTTGGGACAGAGTTAATTTTCTTCACAGTGGCTACTACGAAGCTGTGTTTTGGACTTGTTTGAAGCTATCTTTTGGATTTGTGCTGAGA
>NW_010231480.1:0-378 GCF_000690775.1 Eurypyga helias | reverse complement strand
CGTGTCCCCCGTGACGTGGGTGGCCCCCGCGCCCGCTCAGGGTGGGGCGATGGCCCCACGCGGTGACACGGCCAGTGCCACTGCGGGTGTCACCACCAGCGACGGTGATGCTGCCCACACGGGGGGCGGGGGGGTGACACTGTTGGTGACGGGGGGGTGACTGGCGTAGAGGTGATGGTGAGGGAAGGGTGACGGTGACGGGGTGACACGAGGGTGACGGGGTGACACAGGGAAGGTGGCACTTGGGCGACAGGGTGACACAAGGGAGGTGCTACTTGGGTGACAGTGACAAGGGGTGGCACTCGGGTGATGGGGGTGATGGTGACGGGCTGACACGGCTGATGGTGATGGGGGGGGCACGCATGACAGGGGGACACA
>NW_010231479.1:0-8401 GCF_000690775.1 Eurypyga helias | reverse complement strand
TTCATGGTATTTTGCTGGCCAGAGTGAAGCCACAACAACATCTCCCCTCAGTCTTTATTTTGGACACTCAACATCTTTTAGTCTGCTTCTATAAGTACTTTCCCAGTCTATCCCAATTTTTTCCTATATTAAATTGTAGAAGTAGTAAATACTGGTTTGTTATTTATTTGTAATAGTTTACTTTAATTTCTCTAAATGTGGATTACCATAGCTGTAAATACAATTTAAAAAATCAATAGGAATTAAAACTGCACATTATAATTGTCTTTACACATTTGCATAATATATCTCATAAGTCTTAAGACTTTACTGTGTACGGTTATCAACAATGAGCTGTTGCTTTCTCAGTCATTTTCAGATTATGAAATCTCTGCTTTTATCAGAAATCTTCAGTCTCTGTTCCAGGACATTTTATGTTATTGCCTTTCAATTTATTATTATATTGATTAAATGTCATCATTAATGGCATCATAGTCTTCTTCTGTATCAATGATCTCTCATAAAGTGTTTTCAGCAAATAAAGTTACTTTTATGATAAGATCATGAATGATAATATTAAATTAGTCACATTATTTCTTGGGAAGTTCCACTGTTTAATTCTCTGATGACTAGAAGTTGATTTTTGTCATATGCTTTTAAGTTACTTTATCTGTACTCTATTAAAATGCTTCCAGCTTAACAAATTTCCCATGTAACATTGAATTAAAATCTGAATTCTAAATAGAAGATATCTTTTTTATTTCCCCAAAAGGTTATAAAACATATTGTCTTCATTTAGCATAATCAATTTTTAATGCACTCAAAGTTGCATTGTGCTCCCCTTTACACTTATTTTCATTTCCTGCCTGATTTCTTCTAGTGCAGTGTGGTGGTGGTCACAGTGAAAGACCTAACCCTAACCATTCTTTTCTCTTCTTTTGTTTATGTCCTACGTAACCATTTTCCAATTGAATACCATTGCTGAGTTATATACTAAGTAGTTATGATTAAAATACCTGGTATTGGATTTGAAATTTCAGGACCATTAGGTGAATGTTGACTGATTCCTGCCTGCAGTAAACAGGGTGACATATGCTTCCTTTAGTCATTTTAATATCAAGCCTTCACATATCTATTCTCATTAACATTATTCAAAACTTAGGAATTTGTTTTGATTTTGGAGTATGCTGATTTTAAAAAAATGTATCCCTCTCACAGTATATAACAGCCCCCTTCTCCTTTGTTTGCTTCCTTTATCCAGAAACTAAATTTGCTGCCTGACATTTTCAAGTAATACTCTACAACTAATTAATAAATAAATAAGTAAATCCTGCTTGTCCTTTTCTTGTTTCAAATAGTATTTTCTTTCTACATTAAATATCTTAATTTCAGTTCTCCTGACACAACTCTTTATATCCATTCATACATGGATTCATTTATGTCAATACTGGTTTTATATTACAGTATTGACCAAGTGTTTTGGTCTCATATTTGTCTGGACTGGGCACTTGTCCAGGATGTACCAGAAGATATATTCAACTTAGGTTCCTATGTTACTTTTCTGCACTATTCTTTAATGTCCACAAAGTTATTGTTTTGAAACAGCAGTGTATTTTTTGAGTCCCCTATTATCTTTTCAATGAATATTAACTATGCTGGAGATTTACTGTTCTTAATTAGTAGCATCTATTTACTATCTCTTGGGATACCAGAGTTTTGCTTTTCAGAAAAATTAGATCAGATTGTATTATAAAATCAGGTTGTTCCCATAATATTCTCTTTCTTAGTTGTTCCTTGTATTCATTGCACAGAAATTCTGTTGATAGGTTCCCATTCCTCAGATGTTCATTTCAGTTATCGATTGTCTGTCTTTCCCCCTCTGCCACATGCATCCCTTTTTGTTTTGTAAAATTCTGTTTCATCCTCCATATGTTCAACTGATATTTTACAGAAATCATCCTCTTATGTATGTTAGATATCATTTAATGGAAACAAGTTTTTCAGAGTCTTTCTGATTCAGGTTGATATAAAAAATGAGACCTCCTGCTTAAAAGCAGCTTCCAAGTAAAAGAATGGTGAGCTCTTGACGTGGCTTCTCAGCACAACAGCTCAGTGAGGCCTTCCTGAGGCTTCTACCAATTGGGTTTTCTTTCTCCAAAGGGCAGCTGAGGCATCTAAAACAGCACTCCCTCATCAGCAAGATGGCCTTGAAGCTGTCCTATTGAACTTCTACAGGGGTGTGCTGGGCCTGGCTGGTATGGAGTTAACACCCACATTTTAGTTATTGCTGAGCAGTACTTACACAATGTCAAGGCCTTTTCTGCTTCTCACACCACCCCATCAGTGAGTAGACTGGGGATGCACAAAAAGATGGGATGGGACACAGCCAAGACAGCTAACCCAAGCTGACCAAAAGGATATTCCATACCATAGGACGTCGTGCTCAGCATATAAAGCTAGTGAAAGGAGGAAGGAGGGTGGAATTCAGAGTTATAGTGTTTGTCTTCCCAAGTAACCATTATATGTGATGGAGCCCTGCTTTCCTGGAGATGGCTGAACACCTGCCTGCTGACAGGAAGTGGTGGATGAATTCCTTGTTTTGCTTTGCTTATGTATATGCAGGTTTTGCTTTACTTATTAAACTGTCTTTGTTTCAAGTCATGAATTTCTTTGCTCTTGCCCTTTTGATTTTCTCCCCCATCGCTCTGTGGAGGGGGTGAGTGAGCAGCTGCATGGGGCTGAGCTGCCATCTAGGGTGAGCCAAGAAGAAAGGATAGTGTGCGCCAGGTCCTGACAGAGATTTCATTAACATGTGTTTTAAAGTGTAAAAATGGAAATATAGTAAGTTAAAATAAAAGTCTAAAAATATAAAAACACAGTCAACACGAATTTCCAAGTAAGCCATCTGTTTTATAAGAGCAGAGAGAATTAACCTAAGGAGGCAGAGTTCAATCTTATATATACTTATTCAGCATAACCCAATTACTTGTATTTCTGTTCATTGCTTTTCACATTCCATAATGTATTTCACTTATATGAATTAAATTTACTAACAAAAGTGTAACTTACGAGAACACTTTTGAAACTAAACCTTTTCCCTCATCTTGCTTTCTAAAACTAACTTGCCTGGTTGTGTAACATATTTATACGTTAAAGTCATGTCAACAGATTCTAAACTCAGGTATGTCAAATTCATTTAATGGAATCTTATTCTGGAAGACACTAAGACAGTGTTTGTTATCTATTAATCAGCAGCACAAAGAACTTCAGGTATTTAAATCTCACTGGTTTCAGGAACAGTTTGTAGCTCAGGATTTGTTGAGTTATTGTAGTATGACCTTTAACAGAAAAGAAATATGAACTAAAATAATTCACACAATAATGTGAAAGCATGGTATTACATGTATTAAAATTAATAAAATGGAAGATAAGTCTCATGTAACAGCAATTGAAATAAACCTGATCTATTTTCAGAAGTATCATCCTCAAAAATTGTTAGCAATGCTAAGTAATCAATTCTGCTGAGAAGTTCTGAGGACATCATAAACCATAGCAAAAGAGTGTAGGTGGTTATTTAATCACTGTCATCTAAAGCTGAAATTTCCTAATGAAGGAGATGAGCCAGAAAAGATAATATAGACGTGGTAATGGAGTAAGGCTACAATATCTCTGTACAACCCTTCTGGAGACAGCAAGATGAAATAGGGGCATCCAGAGAGAGTTATCGATTATTTTATACTATTTTTTGTTTCATTTTGCTACTGATCTTAGAAGAAGCCCAGAGATATGTATGAATACTTTGGCCTTCTTTTGTAATAAATCCACAGTTCTTCACCACTTAATGTGTTCAATTTGTGAAGAAAAATTGGTACATATGAATTAGATTTCTTATGGAGGAAATGGAACTGCAAGCACTTCGCATACATACAAAATGTGCTCCTCACCCTAATGGAGAAAAAGGAATGAATTCAGATCAATTACTGGATTTCTGATCATCTTTGGCCAAGTGTTTGAGGAGTATTGAGTCCTAACAGACTACATCTAGCTTGACATAAAAACATAACATTAAAAAATGGGTAGGTATAAGGACCTGAGAAGCAATGATTTCAAACTTCTGGTCTATTTCTGTTGAGAAGAATTACTTGCCACTATAGGCATTGCTGGGGTGATTCTCTCATAGGCTGAAGGTGCCATGTAATTTTAAAGTTACACACCAAACAGCCTTTGTGCCCTGTTCCTTGCTTCCACACAATTCCTGTCTTTAGCTACCACAGCTCATAAAATGTTCCCCTTTTTTCTTCTATCTTTGAATTTAAACCTTTTCACTTCCAATATCACTAGTTGCTACATCCACTGAAACAGATAATAAATTCTTATTACTTTTCAGTTTAAATCAGAATCTATTTCTACGGGAGAGTCTCAGCTCTCTTACCTAAATTACTTCAGCAAAGATACAGTGTTTATGACTATATAATTTATACTCACAGTTGTTCAGAATATGACAGCAGACATGAGCCTGCATAAAGACAGAGCATATAGTAAGTACAAAATTCACTTTTTGATGGAAGACCATATTTAGTTATGCATCAAAGGATTTTTTTTTTTTTTTTTACTGTGGTTTAAGTCATATGTCTTCCTACTGAACAAACATTAAGATTACCAAAAGTCCCTTGTCTTCCATCCAGTTAGAAAAAGATAACTCACCAGAAAAGAAATAGTTTCTAGGATGAACAAATTAATATATTGTATTTTCTTTGTTGTTATTTCTGTTCATATTGGACAGCTCATGTAAGGAAATAAGACAGAATAACTATAAAGTTGGTCATTGTCTGCATCATTTAATACACTTAATTTTGAAGAGTAAAACAACTGTATGTTAGGAACACAAACAAGCTGTTCAATGATGAAAATTAACAATTTCCTTTCCTCAAATTTACTGAGGACATTTCTGTTCTTTGAGGGATTTGCCATTCATTTTGTAGCCCAGAATCTATTTCCAAAACTGGATGACCGCTGGAAATGTAATGAAGTTATTTGAGGGGAATCTTGAATGTTACTAAATTTCTTTTTATAGTTTGCCATATTTTGAAGTACTCCTGAGTGGATTTTTTTCTGGGTTGTTTTTTGTTTGGTTGGTTTTTTGGTTGGCTGGTTGGTTGGCTGTGTTTTTTACTATAAGAAAGTAATTTTTTCACAAATTAATTTTTCTGTTCCGTTTTTTATTTTATTTATTATTTTTATTTAATAATCATTTTCTTTGACAAATTTCTGGTACATACATATGCTTACAATATTTTTCCTGACTTACTCACTTATCTGATCTAATTAGGACACTAATATGTATTGATTTAAATATTTTAAGTTTAATAATTTTCTTTTTCCTCACAAAGCTGACTGAGTTTTCATTTAAAAAAAAAAAAAAAGATAAATTATTGAAAACCCCTGCATTTCAACATTTGCAATTCATATACCTATCAGTAACCTGAAAGAAATACAAACTTGTTACTTTAGAATATATAGTGATATTAAGACTTTGTGAAGTGATAAATAAAAACCAGATCATTATTCACAGACTTACTCCATGATTTTAATGATTTTGGACGTTCTCATAAATTGATCAAAAGCAAACAATATGGAGCCAAATGATTTCAACATTTCTAAATTAAGAAAGCAGGCTATCCTTGTATAACAAATAATTCTATCCTAGAAAGCATAGTCTAGGAATGATATTTAACCATATATGGTAAGTAGTTATCAGAATAACATGTCAAGATCTGTTGTGGAATTTTTAAAACATGGTTGGAATTTATTTCTTATTCCCCAAGGTACATTATCTATCAAGGAAGCTGATTCAGGGAAGGTAGATTGTACAAAAGATAAATAAAATATTTATCGTGTTTTCTTTACTTTAAAATTCAGGGGTATCAAACATTTTCTTAAAAACAAACAAATAAATACTCAGATGATATGCTGAAATCTCTCTCTAGCAGTATGATTTTGAATATTATTTTTTGGTTTCCAAAATGCCTGCTTTTCTGTTTAATCAAAGTCAATTGGATTTTGTTTTTGAAATTACAGTAACCAACACCTCTTCCTTATATCCTTCTTTGAAAGTATCTATTGTTTCTTATATTTAAATTGTATCATATATCACTTTGGTGAATTATATTATTATTTCCTAACAGATTTTTTTTTTAATATGCCTTAATTAAAACTTGATTTCTTAACGTACCATTATTTTTTATTTTCACTGGGCAGTTTCAGGTGCTTGAATGATGGGCACATTAAATTAAGTTTCCTTAGTTTTCAAGCAGACACAATATTTCACAATATTTATTTTACATTTATTTTATAAAAAATCCAGTATTATAACCTCTTTTATGTTTCATGGTTTTTCATATTTATTGCCCCAAAAATATGATTTTGTTTTAATTATCAAATATATCCTGAGTTTCTGAGCATGTAAAAGTTACTTTGAACTGACCTTGTTTTCTTTTTCTCCCCAACCTTATCATCTATATCAAACACACACTTTCATTTCTTTTTCCTTTCAGTCTTTGTATCCCAGTTCATAAAAATTTGCTCTGGCACTTATCACTACTAATCTGTAGCTTGCTGGGATTCTAAATATTTTTTATTTGCGCCATAACTATACCTTTTAACCTCTCTTTTATATAGATTGTACTAATCTCTATCGACATCCCAGTTAAAGGAATCTTCTCACCAGGCTTCACAAGATCACAACCACCATCATTTAGTGGTTTATGGATTTTTTTTTTCAATTGTATTTGCTTGTTTCTCATCCTTCCAGCATTGTGTGCAGACACTCTAATACTGATGTCTTTTGATTCTTCATGTTTGTTATTTTGAGAAACACAACTGATTTATTTCTGTGATACTACAGAAACCAAAAGCCTAGCAGAACTAAAAGAACTAGATTTTTATAATAGATAACTTGTTACAGATAATAAAATCTACAGTTATGTAATGTACCAAAAAAAAACCCAACCCAAACCAACCAACCAACCAAACAAAAAAACCCCAAACCCACCACAAGTCTTGTTTCACTGTTAGCTGTCTCTCACTAGAAATAAAATTCCCTTAACAAAGAAGTATTTCTTAGGGCATCTAAAAATCACTATTGCTCCTAATACAAGCTGTGGGAGTATCCTGATTATTAAGACTTATTTGGGCACCTAGTTTTAGACACATATTTCTAAGGATTTTCACCTAAAAGTTGAAAAGTACTGGTCTGAAATTATGCAGTGAAATTAATTGACAGCTTTATAAGTTTTGATGTGGAAATAAGAAAACATAACATAAGCATTTTGTTTCTCAAAAATATTTTAGATTACATTGTTCGTGCTTCATGTGGAAGATTTAGTATCTAACAGTAAAATGTAGAAAGTAATAAGCAAGACAGAAACCCAAAGTCTTCATTGATAAGCATTGTTTCTGAACAACATCTAAAATGACCCTGTCCAGTGATAAGGATAACCTTTTAAATATCTTCAACCTTAGTTTCAAGTTTTTTTCTCAGGTACAGTGTGGGAGTGTATTCATCCAAACGTGACTCTGTCAAATGTCAATACATATATCTATGTCCTCATTATCTCTGTCATTTCTTCTTCGACATAAATAAACTGGTTTTGCACTTAAACCTTCTATTCAGTGTAGAATTTTTGCTTCCTAATGTGAATGTCCATTATGTCAAAAGAAGATTTTAGCTGATACTTAGGGTTTGTTTCATAGTCAACATGTAGTAGCTACTCAAGCAAGCAAATGTTTTTATTCATATAAAATATTTCATTTACATTCTTTATCTTAGCACCATCTTTTACAGACAAGGATGACATAGGTATAGCAGTAAAATGTTTTTAGTATAAACCTGGACTTATATTTTTTAAGTATTTGCTCCTTATAATATACAGTATAAAATTTACTATTTGTTGAAAATTCAACATTATCAAAGACAAACATTTGGACATTTCTACTTTGATGCTAAATGTCTCGCATTATTCTGCACCAGAATTTTCATTTTTGTGTGTATTTGAACCAGAAAATTAGGAATTTTTTAATGTTATGTACAGATAAAAGGATCAATTTTTTCCTTCCTTTATCAGGTAGCTACTAAACCATCTTGAACTTCTTTCTACTGAGTAGAGAATGATGTGTGGTCATTCATCATCATCCAGTATTATATAGAAGCTGATGTTACCCTTTTCATTCTCCACATATTGGATCAATTGCTTATCTCTAAACAGACAAAAGAATAAATCTTAATCATAGTCTATGCATACACAGAAAGTTAGTGAAAAGATATGATAAAAGCCTGACAGAATAGTGAAAGTCATATACAAATCCAAGCTTTGGAAAATGAGAATAATTCAGGCAAAATTAAATATATATATATATATGTATA
>NW_010231478.1:15347-27882 GCF_000690775.1 Eurypyga helias | reverse complement strand
GGTGGCGTGGGGATGGAGGGAGGGGGCGTGGGGGTGACAGCTCTGGGTGCCGAGGGGTCCCCGCTGTCATCTTCCGTTTTAAACCCTGGCTTTTATATTCCCGGGGGGAAGAGAAGGAAAAAGCCTTTCCCCATGAATTCCAGGAAGAAAACAAAATAGCTGTGGGAAAGAGGACAAAGCCTCCATTTATGGCCAAGCATCAGGTGCGGCAGCACACCTGGAAGGCCGGGAAGTGCTTTTCACCATCCAAATTCTTCCTTAAAATCCCCTTCACCAGCCTTTTCCTGTCCTGGCTCCATCACCACACTGGGATGCTGCCTGTCCCGGGCAGATCCCTGCCTCCCGCCCAGCCGAACTCACCCAAAACCGTTTCTCCCAGCTCCTCACCAGCCATCGGGTTTTGGCTCACTGTAACCCAAACGGGCTCTCGAAGGCTCCGGGTGTGCGGCATCGGGGACAGCCACAGCATCCCCTGCCAAGCTGGCTCAGGGTAAAGAGTCTGCACAGCACTGGGCATAAAAGGGCGTTGGAAGAGATCCCTACCTCATATACGTAAATAAATTGGGCCCTAATTTGGGGCAAACAGGTCACTGTCAGTGCCTTTCCCAGCTCTGCAGCAACGTGGGGACTGAGCAGCCATCACCCTGCTCCTCTGGGGCCAGGACACAGGAAGTTTTAATTAGAAAAAGTATCTTCTTGAGCATCTCTAGAGGGAGGTTGAGCTGCTCTGAGGAAGTGGCACAACAGCATTTCCCTGTTACCGGTCCCCACAGATACCCCGTCCCATCCCACAGGGAGAAGCGGGTGGCTCCAAGCCCCTGGAGCAGAGCATCGAAGACAAAAATGCTGCTGCCGGCACCCGGGGCAGGAGATGCAGGGCTGGCAGCCATCAGGGGAGAGCAGCTCCAATTAACCAGGCAAGCAGATGCCCGCAGGTCGCTCGCTCGCCCCCAACACGATAGCTAGCAGGTACAGCCCAGGAGCCTTGATGTTCCAGCAGGCACAGGTCTTGCTTCTCTGGCCACCCCAAACACCTGCTGCTCTTTGCTTGCCCTGTGGCACAGGGCAGTAGGTACACACCGACACTCTTAAGAAAAGGGGCATGTCTGCGTTCTTCTCTCCATCACATTCAGGGCTACAGGGATGCAGTGTTATTGCAGGTTAAGGACACGATGGCTGAAGCGAGCAGCTTTGGTCCCAGGGCTCTGCGTAACACCAGGCTCATCTCCAGCACACACAGGAAAGCAGGAAAAAGCCAAATAGCTCTGCCCTTTCTCTTCCAGTTTGTTTTAAGTCAGCAGAGCATCAACAAACAGGAGCCTGACGGTGGGAAAAGCCACATGGGACGCACTGTGCTGGACCACAGTCCAAAGTCAGGGCAGCCAGGCAGATCCGAGCTCCGGTCCGCATCTCCGTTTACACTGCTGAAGCTCCCGCCTCAGATTCATTTTACCTGGTGAAATCTGAGCACTTCCAGATGCTGCATCAGCCTTAGCAGCAGCACACTATGAGAAGGTGCATGCAGCCAAGCCAGAGCCCTTTGTGTTAACCCCTGGGCACAAACAATGGATTTTCACAGGCATTTGTTTCAGTTGCGTGTTCAGGCATTGCCTTATCAGTTTTAAGTACACAGCTTTGGATCCAAGAAGCACTTTGTAATTCATCAGCCCCAGCATTTTAGTGTTAGGGCTGGAGCACCTCTGCTATGGGGACAGGCTGAGAGAGTTGGGCTTGTTCAGCCTGGAGAAGAGAAGGTTCTGGGGAGACCTTACAGCACCTTCCAGTGTCTGAAGGGGCCAGAAAGGAAGCTGAGGGGGAGGTGGGGTCTTTTTACAAGGGAACATAGCAACAGGACAAGGGATAACAGGTTTAAATTGAAAATGGGTTAGATATCAAGGAAAAAAAAAACCCAAACCCACCAAACTCTTCCTGCAGTGGAAGTGTCTGTAATAGGGTTGCCTACACTAAGAGAGCTAATGATGACACAACCAGGCTGGATGAGGCTTGGAGCAACCTGGTCTAGTGGAAGGTGTCCCTGCCCATGGCAGGGGGTGGGACTGGGGGGGCTTTAAGGTTCCTTCCAACCCAAGTTCTGATTCTACACTCTGGCACACACAATCCGGGCTGGACACCTTGCAGGGCATGGAGCACAACTGGACCTTAAGTACCTAACTCCCTTCCTCCCCCGGGTGGCCCAGAATTGAAATGTATAAATCCTCTCCTGATCAGATCCAGGGTAGAGGAAGCAGTTGTGTTTCCTGGAGAAGAGATTTTTCCTCCAGATTGATTTTACCTGCCACATCACCTCCCACTGCATCTAAGGAAGCAAAGCCCCAAAATCACCCAGGGTCATTTTGGCCAGTCAACACCCCAGAGAAGATGCTGCCACCCACATCTTGCATGAGGCAAAGCCCTTGAGAAAGCTTCAAGCCCTGTAGACACAAAGTTCCCAGCAGAAACCCCCACAACCCCTCAGCACTACAAGGATGAAGCAGTGTCCAGCACCTTGTTAGGAAGCTGCAGCACATCTGTGCAGTGCATCCACTAGCAAGTGGTACCCATAGCTGCAGGGATGGACACAGGGCACCAGAGCTTGCTGCAAGCTGAACTCAAGAGCTCCATCAACTCCATCCTCACCTTCCACTCTACCTGCAGCTGGAGACCTTTACACAGCAAGGGACAGTGACATGCAATGGAAAACCTGCAAGACAGGTCTCCTCAGTGTTAAAAGGGCAGCTCTAAGGTAGAGCCAGATCAATGGGCTCCAGGCTGGTGGAGAGCATATCTGGGAAGCTTCAGTGGGAGGTGAATTAGCTCCCATGGCAATAACTGCCTCCAACACTGCCTTCCTGCCAAAGGACCAGCATTCACACAGCAGCTCCTGTGTCCAGATGCACGTACTTCCATGTGGGGTGGAATAGCACACACAGGGATAAGAGTGACCCACCTGCCCTCAGCCAATTGCCTTCTCAGTTAGAAACAACTCTGAGAGCTTTCAGAGCTGCTTCAGGCACTCTGAGTTTCAGCACAAGCACCAATACCCAGTTGGATTTGGTGGTAGCACCCTGCTCTCCAGCAGCTCAATGCAGCTAGCACAAAGTTTCTGGCTGCACTTCACACCCATAAGGTCAAATACATTTCTCCATGGCCTTAGACACCACAGAAAAACATCTGTAGTGTTTTTAACTGCAGCTTATGAGAGGGGAAAAAAAAGGTAAGAAGTACAAAGCCAGAAGTGTAATTTATTGCCAAGTTTCCAAAGTAGAACACACTCAGCATCTTTGCTCCTCTTTCTGTAGAGCTCAGATATCCAAACAGAGACACCTCCATCCACCAGCTCACAGCTGCTTAGTACTTCATCTTCAGAAGTCAAAGTCTTGCTTCTCCACTGAGAAGTTGTATAGTCCTTCCTCGTCAGTCCCAGGCTGCAGGTCTGGATTTTCCTGGAAGGAAGTTGGCAGCCATTAAAGGCTCTGCATCTTAGTTTTACTAAGTTTTCTGAACCAATTTGCCTGAAGCTTTTTATAGCAGCTTATTGTTTTATTCATGTTAACACACACCCAAGCAGTTTGTTTCAGCAGAAAAAAAAATAAATTTCATTCTAACTGGACTCTTGGAGACCAGACCAAGTTTCCTGCTCTCCACAGCACACTGAAGCCACAGGGTCCCTGCACCTCATGCACAAAAAGCAGCCAAGCCCATGGGCTCAAACACCAGAGGTAGAAGAAAATGACAGAGCTCACTCTTAATATCCTGCTTGGAACACCACTAAGCCAGGACTGCTTTGGAGAGACATTCCCTGAGCATCCAGCCCCTCGGGCAGGTGTGTAGGAGAGCTGCCTCCACACCCTCTCACAGATACATCCCACAGACCTTGTTCTGAGCAAGGGACTAATGCGGACACGTGCTCCCTGCTGCTGCAGTTCACATCTGGACTGAGCCTCAGCTCCCAGACCTGCCAAACCACTAAGCCTCTTCCCTGATGTTTCCTCATCTGTGAAACTACAGCTAGGACCAAACATGGCACCTGTGACAGTCACAGGATGCTTACACCAGCTAGCTGGTGTCATATACTCTTTTTCTAGAAGTTCGTTATCACAAGAAGGGTCAAGTAACCCAAGTGCAACCTGAGCAGCAGGCTTCCATTCATAGTGACAAGCTAGCTCAGCTCCAAAGGAGGAAGTTTCTCCACATTTGCTATTCATATCAGCAACTGCAGTAACTCCAGCTGATGCCAGTTTAAATTCCAGCAGCAAGATGCTATCAAGGCATCTCTCAGTTGTGCAACTCATCAGCTGAGAACTCAGAGCTCTCACACCTTTAAAAGCAACTGGGACAGGCTGCAAGGGCTACTCTAGTCATGTACAGGTCTTCCTAAAAAACTATTTCAGCATCCTTAAAGCCTGTGCTTCATCCTAGTGTGCAATAGCTTCATATTTTCAGAGGAGAAACAGCAAGAGCTCACATACCTCACCAGAAAAGTATTTCTCTATGATTTTCACCGCAGCTTGGTAGACTATGTTGTTTTGGTGGGTTTGCAAGGCTTCAATTTTCTCCAGACCATCCAATTCTTCCAGCAGCAGACACAGCTTTTTTGTCTCTCCCACCTTCTCAGCTGCCTATAACATCAGATAACCAAGCAGGAAAATGTAACTTCATATCAGTAATAGGCCTGAGATGGTCTTTACGGCAAGATCCTGATCCACAAGTCAAAGGACCACAGTCCCTGCATCTACAGCCCCTACCCAACCCCAGGGATAGGGCTATTATGCATATGAAACATTAGTCCCTGCTGGGATCACTGCACAGTGGCTTGGTTGCCAACCAAACGAGCTAGCCAAGCCCTGCTGAGGGACACCCACACGCAGAGAATCAGGTGTGACCTGCCACCCACCATTTCACTTGCAAAAGCCATTTCACTGGCTCAAAGGTGCTTTCAAGCAAGATGCACACAGGCAGCAGTTGGTAGGGAGCCAAGCTGAAGCACCCCCAGGACCACTTAGTTCTCCTGCCGTTGCATTTCTCCAAGACCACCATTTTTGTCCAGCTTGGGAAGTAACACATAACCTCTTTTCTCTTCCAGAAAGACTAGGCTAAAGTCACAGGAGGTGATGGGGAACACTTTGGGTACTTGATCTTGTCAAGCCCTTCAGGCAACCAAAGGACATCCCGAACAAGGCAGTCAACAAGCTTTAACCCCCCCTCCTGCAAGAGCAGCAGCTGCTCCAGCCCCTCAGTGTCTCATACCTCACTGCTCTTTTGGGGAAAGGATGTAGAGATCATTGGAGAACTTACCAGGAAGAGATTTGAAATAGTATCCAGGATGACCAGGATAGTTTTGCTGTCGTTGGCCAAGAGGAGGTTGAGCAGAGGTCGGAGGACCCCAGCCTCGACAAGATCAGCCACCTGGTCCAGAGTTCCTCCTGTTGTGAAGTTGGCTACTACCCACACAGCCTCCCTCTGCGCTTTGAAGTCTCCCTGGAAAAGCAGCACAGTGAGAGCACTGCCCATTCCCAAGCTTCAGCATCCCTCTAGGATCAGTGCAAGGAGGGGATAGCTGTTTCCCTCACACGGTTTGGGCTGACCCAAGTCCCCCTGCATGCTGAACACTGGGTGGACACCCAGCAAAGCTTCCAAAAGCAGCTCCAAGCCCTGCTTCCATGCAGCTGTACTGACAGGTCCAAGTGCTCAGACTGTCCCAGAGATGTCAACAGCTTTGGGAGACCTCTCAGCTGGTGCATGGGTACGTGCCCACAAACAAGGCAACACAGACCTCAGCACTGCTCCCGCGGCTGTATGTCAGCCCCACAGCCATCCCTCACCTTCCTGAGCACGTCCACCAGCGGTGGCAACAACCCACAGGTGATGAGTTGCTGGATCTGCCAGCACGGTCCTGCCGCGATGTTACTGAGCATCCAGGCAGCTTCCTTCTGTATGTTTGACTTTGCATGTTGCAGGAGAGGGGGCAGGACAGCCAAGACACCAGCATCAATAGCTGCCTGCGTCTGCTCGTCGGTCCCTGTGACGACATTCCCAACGGCACGGAGAGCTGGAGTCTAGACAGACCAAAGGAGACAGAATCCTTACTGCAAGGAATACATGCTAGAAAGTCCAGCAAGATCCCTCACTAAGCACTTGATCCTTCAAATAAGGGAAGCAATGTGGGCAATTACTGTTGTAATTAGAGCTATCAGCCTCTCATTTTGCTCTAAGCAGCTTTAGGGTCTCTAACCATTCGGCTAGCCCCACCGAGCTGGAGCAGAGCAGTGGCTTGACCAACAACTGGGCAGTACTGCAGTCCACAGAGACAGCAGACTGCACTAGCCACTGCCTTCCTCCTACATTAAGGGACCAGGGGCTGGAGATCGCTGATAGTTTCCTACCAGCATGATCAACTCTGGGCTGGCCATTAATTCCACCAGCCTTGGAAGAATCCCTGTATCCACCACAATTTGGATGAGATCATTGGAGCCATCAGCCAGAAAGGCAATGGCCCAGCAGGTGTCACAAATGATGTTCTTGTCCTCGTGTTCCATGAGGCAGATGAGGACTGGCAGTATCTTCTTCACTGCATCCAGGGGAGGGGAGGGGTTCCTGTGTCTGCAAAGGTTTGACAGTGCCCACGTGATGTTCCTCAGGAACCCAACCTGAAAACACAAGGGAGGTGTAAGATCCTCACTGCAGTAACAAGTGAGGAAGAGGTAGCACCCTGCTTCTGGTCCCTACAGCCCAGAGATGTTATTAAGAAGGCTGCTTGATAAGGGCTGAGGCTCATTTGAAGAAGGAGGATGAAACAGGTAAGTTAAGATAGTAAAAGGTAAGTTAAGATAGTAGATTCACCCCCTCCCTAATTTAAAGTTCAGTAACTTCAGCTCTGGTACTGTGACCAACTACAGTGACTAAATAAAGGTGCCAAACCACTTATTTGCTGGGTCCTTGGACAAGTTACAGAGCATTCTTGGGACAAGAACAGGAATTTGGTGTTGTTTTTTTTAATATTAGTAGCTCATTATTCTAGAGTAGGGTTCTAGAATCAAAGATTTGATTAAGTTGCATCATTCAGATAGTTCATCCCAGTAGGGATTCTCCCAGGAGAGCAGTGGAGCTACATTCAAAGGATTGCAGCTACCAAGGGGCACGTATACGAGCTGGTGTTCTATGTTCCTTCCACAGGGCTCCCCAAGCAGAGGCAAGAGAGATTCCATCTAGGAGCAGAGCAGCCAAAAGAGTTGGTTGTTACTAAAATCCCCATCTTCCAGTATCAACTCACAGAAGGCCTGGATGGCGTTTTCTCAACACCAGCTTTCAGGCCATCGTTATGCCTACAGAAAGCACAGAGCTTCCACCGTACCCGGGGGTGGGGAGCCTGGAGGCATCAATACCCCTGAGAGCCTCAGCCCACCATATGCTCCTCCAAGAAGGTCCTTCTCCCCCACAGACAGAGAAAGCAGTGGGGCAGGCACTATTGCAGGAGGTCAGAGATGAGACAAACCCAGCAGTTTAGAGCTACCCAAAAATCAACAGGAGGAAACTTGAAGGGCTAGTTCAGTCCTTCACATGCTTATACAAGTCTACCTTGCACCAGTTTCATCTTACTGGAACAGGTTGCCCAGAGAAGCTGTGGATGCCCCATCCCTGGATGTCTTCAAGGCCAGACTGGATGTGGCTTTGAGCAACCTGGTCTAGTGGAAGGTGTCCCTGCCCATGGCAGGGGGGTTGGAACTAGATGATCTTTAAGGTCACTTCCAACCCAAACCATTCCATGATTCTATGATTCTATTATTCCTAGCCTGAGATGGTCAAAACTAAGACTAGAAGACATCACACTAGCTTAGAGACTGCTTGGCATCCCCTGCTTCATATGTAGCTCAGAGGCAGGGTCATTAAGAGCAGTTTAGGAACAGGTCCCATTCAATTATACAAACAGCTTGTTGTTTATAAGGCAGATGACAGACCCCCATTCACCCAGCACCCAAGTGGTTAAGAGCTGTTAAGGAAAATGAAGGTTATTTACTGGAGTTGCAGGTGACACCAGAGCCAGCAAGGGAGGAATTGCATCATAATTGATAACAGCATCTCTGTAGAGAGGACCATCACCTGTACAGATGAAAAAGGGTTGCTTATTGCATCTGCCCAAGTCAGAAGACATTCAAACAGCAATCAGACCTGCAGCCACAGGCCAGGGCTCACCCACCATGAAGTATTTTCAGGTGGGGAGGATTTAGCAGGTAGCTTGAGTGCCGTCATGGCTAGTTTGGGGCAGGCTAACCAGACCTGACCCATTCTGTTCTCCCTACTGACAACACCAGTGGGTCTCAGCCCAACAGGATGGAGTCTTGCACTTGGCTTTGGCCAAAAATCCCCTTGCAGAGTCAATGCAGGGTCTCAAAGGCTGCCAGGCCACGAGAAGGGACTGAATGGTTGAGGGTTTGAACAGAGGCAGCAGGTTGGAGGCAAAGCTGCAAGGAGACAAGGCTATCTTGAGGAACATCACTATTTTCAGCTCCCCAGCTTGAGCAGTGACCAGCACGCCCCCAGGCCTGGAGACCCCCGCTTACCTGCGATGTTGCCCAGCGCCCACACAGCCTGCTCACTGATGTGCATGTGTGGGGAGGACAGGAGGGAGATGAAGGCCGGGATGGCACCTGCCTCCACCACCGCCCTGGTGTGGTCAGAGGTGCCAGAGGCGATGTTAGTCAGTGCCCAGGCGGCTTCAAACTGCAGGGAAGCATTGTCAGCGTAGCTCAGGAACTCAACCAGTCTGGGGACGATCCCCAGCTCGATGATCTTACTGATAGGGGGGTCCTTCCGCCTGGACAGCATTTTCCTGCAAGAGGTGACACACCACAGACCACCATGAGAAGCTGTGATGCACCGTAACCCTGTGGCCAGGTGCAAGGCTGTGTCCTGTGAGGGAAGCAGCACCCATGAAGCACTAGTTCAGCATCCCGTGTCAGCAAGCCCTCTGTCAGAGGAGATGCCATGGAGAAGCTTCTGCAGGATGCATCCATGAAGATGCTTCAGCAACACCAGGATGTCTGTTAGCAGTCCCCTGGCACACAGAGGTCACTGATCTGGCAGCTTGAGCCAGCCAAGGAGGCCCCAGCAGTGATGCAGCCTCTCCTAGGCCCTCAGGAGACATCCCTGCTGCCAGCTAGGCGATGACTGGCACCCTGTGACCCCTCCTGCACCCACCCAGGTGGCAACAGCCCTGCCCAGCAGAGACCCTTACAGAGTCAGGCTTTCCAGCCCTTATCTTGCACAAGCCTGTGGTACTTGTTTTTCCCCCCAGCCACCCATGAGCCATTAGGAGCCAACATTCCCTGTCCCAGCACAGGGAGGGGGACAGCTCCAGGAGCCCCAGCCAGCCCCTGGTTAGGTTCAACCACCCAGGTCTCTCCCACAGGCACTGCAGATGGAGCCAAGCAAGGCACAAAACTGAGATCCCTCAGGGCAGTTGGGGTTACCAGGCTCCTTCCCCCTTTGGCATGTTCTCAGAGGGCTCTTCCAACATCAAAAGGTGCCTGACAGGACCCACCACAGCTCCACCAGCCACCTCCCTCCCAGCCCGAGCAGCATACCTGGTGGTCTGCGTAGCCTGCAGCTGCAGCTCAGGGTTGCTCCCATTCACAGCTTCGACTATTTCCTCCAAGGACAGCAGAATAACCTGTGTCACAGGGAATGATTCAGTCAGACAGCAAGCTAGGACTCCCTGCAGTTTAATCTCCGCAGTCAATCAGCTGTCTAGACCCAAGTCAGTCACCACTTCATATCTAAGCAATGTCTGTTCCTTATGCAATGTAGTTTCAAGATGAGGCAGAGGAAGAGAATCCACAAAAGCCTTTGAGGCAACCAATCCTTATGATCAAGCACAGAAAGAGTCACTGACACACCACAATGGGCCTACAAGCTCAGTAATTACCCTTCACCATGCAAGGAGCCAGACAGGAGCTTCACCCAGCTTCCAGCAAGGTGGAGCACCAGCCTGTTCTTCCTGCCGTCAAGGGAAGCCACACAGGACATCACGTCCATGCAAAGCACCACAGAAAGTGGCTAGACAGCCAAAAACACTGCATAGTGATTAGGAATGGCACTGATTATTTAACCCAGGTCACTCAAGCTGGACTTGGTAGTGGTCCAAGCAGACAAGACCTATCACACAAGGTGCAGAGCACTCAGCACTCACCTCATCATCTTCAGAGACACTCTCATCGAAATGAATATTCCTGCGCTTCATGATCAGCTCATCCCTCCTGGTTTTTCGCAGCTCTATGCTCACCTCCATTCTCTGCCTCCGCAGGACCTGGAAGGGGGGAGAAGGGCACCCATCCCACCGGTGTCCACATCACCCAATTCCCTAAGGAGCTCATCTCTATGGCCCTCTGTCCAGAGTTTCCTACACGAGGAAGGCAGAGAGCCAGCACCTGATTGCTATGGCCTGGAGGGTTACAGAGGGGGGACAGTAATGCCTCAGTGGCTCCCAAGGACACGGGCTGCTGGATGAACCAACAACCAGTGGGTGTTTGTAAAAGTGGATTTGCTGAACCTGAAAGACAAGCCCACATCTCCTCAACTGGCCTAAAGCAAGCTGACAGATCTCATGGTCTGACATTCATCCCACCCCCCATCTCCGCAGGGATAACTGCTGCGGAGAGCTCAGCAGGCTGGGGCTGAAGCATCTCCCTCCCCCAGCACAGCTCAGAGTCACCCACCCAAAGCTCATGTCCCCCTTGCCAGTGCCACCACACTCCTTGCAGCCCAGCCAGCTCCACACCACATCTCAGAAGCTAACAGAGCACCCCTGTTAGCAGGGCCACCCCACCACCTCTTCTGCCACCCCACGCAGGTAGGTTTGAAAGCAATTGCCCTTCAGAAGCCCTCGCATCAGCTCCTGCCAACAGGCAAAGCCCCACCAGGGGCCACTATCCAAAGTGGATGGCAGAGATTGGCACTTACAGCTGCATCCTTGCCCTTGTTCTTGAACATCCTCATCCGCTCAAGTGGCATCTTGGCAGATTTGAGAGGTGCCAGCTGAAAGCCTTCATGTGCTTTGGGGTTCAGGACAGAGTAGTGTGAGGTCACAGCCACACCAGCAACACCCACCTTCCGCCCACAGAGGGGTCTGGGACGCCCCCACACTCCCACAAATAGCCTGTGCCACACATTTTCTCCCCCACCTCGCCAGCACAGGAAAGGCTGGAGGATCCCTGCCCTCAGTAGGATCCTCACACACTGCAGCTGAGCCACTGAACTACGTGTGAGCACAAGCTACAGAAGCTACAGCAGCTGCAGTAATCCTGTGAGGAAGCCAGACACACCACTGCTCCTGGCTACAGAGACACCACCGTCCTCCAGCTCCGATACCCGGCTTTTGGGTTTCCTTAGGGCCCAAGCCTGGCAAAACTTCTTGTTTCCAAAAAGATCAGCTTAAGGTCCAATTTAAGGACGAGCAGCCACATCCAAGTCTGCCCTCTCACCCCACCACACAGCCCAGAGCTTGGCTTCCCACCCCAGGACCCCCAGCCAGGTAAGTCAGAGTGGCACAATGTGACTAATTCAGCTAAGCAGAGAGTTCTCCTGGAAACCCAGCTACTAGGAAGGGCTGCCAGGTGAAACCTTAAATAGGGACAAATAAAACCATCTCTAAATCTCTCCTAGAGAGCACCACAGACATACACACAAGACCAAGAGCAGACCTTCAGGCAGTTCTTGGTCAGAAAAAGCAAGGTTTCCACCCAGAAGCAGTGGTGTTTTCAGAGCCGCCGGACACCCCCACAAGCCCCTACAGCCAGGCTGTGCATAAGCACATTCACACAGGTAGTGCCTCTGACCTTCCCTCGAGGCTCACAGCCAACACCTGCAGCTCAGATCAGCCTCCAAGAACTCCCCTTCATTCACCTTTCTAAGCTTAAGGGGGCAAGCTTTTTGGATCTTGTCTCCCTGTTTCCTGCCCCAGCAGCCAAGGCTGGGTACCAGCATCAGCTCTTTACCCCAGGAAAACAGCCAGCCACCAAGCTGCAGCCCTCCCCCAGCTCAGAGGCACCAGGATGAGCCCCAAGGCAGCTACACCCCCCCCATAGCCTTAAGCCCTATACTTAAACCTCAAGGTCTGCTTCAGCCTCCCGGCCTCTGCTTCCCCTCCAACAGAGGACAGCAACACCCCAAAAGGTGTTTCATGGGGACCTTCCCCCACTCCACCTCAGCAGAAGTGCACCACAACCCACCCACCGACGAAGCCGAGCAGGAGACCCAGCACAGCCCCAAACACCCAGCAGCCCCCTCACTCCCTCACCACAGGGTGGAGAGGAGCAAACAGCACCCCAAAGAAAAGGAGAACCACCCACCTCAATCCTCTCACATACCCCATCACCCTCAACTGCCTCTTTTATTGCCCCCATGGAGCCACATTCCCCTGGCTCCCTCCCACTATTGGCTCTTCCCGGGACAACCTTCCCGTTATCCCCAGCTGCTCCTTTGCTATGGCCAACTGGACACACCTGGAAGAGGTTGGGGATGCTTTCCCTCCCGAGCTGCC
>NW_010231478.1:14986-15269 GCF_000690775.1 Eurypyga helias | reverse complement strand
CAGCCTGCACCCGTCCCGTGACGTGGGGGACAGTCTGGGCGCTGCCACCCTGTCACCGCGCAGGGGAGGGGGGAGTGCAGGGCATGGGCAGCCTGGAGATACCCCGTTTTTGTCCGGGTAGCCAGAAGGTCCTTGGGGATGCAGGGCAGGAGAGCAGCCCCTTCGGTTAGCGGGGACCTGGACGGCGGAGCTGGGCAGTAGCTCAGGGCAATCAGCCGTGCGGAGGCTGCCCGTGGGCTGAGGCAGGGTTAAGATACTCGGGGGGGCGGGAGGCGGCGACGCG
>NW_010231478.1:14523-14971 GCF_000690775.1 Eurypyga helias | reverse complement strand
GGGAGCCTGGGGCCTACGTCATAGAGGGAAACCCAACAGGAACCTCTTATTTCCATGAGTCCTTTAGATTTTAGCCAGGAGCTGCTGGGCAGCTCTTACCACATCACGTGCCCATCACAGTCTCCATCAGCTTTGGTCAAGGGATCGTCTGCATTTCCAGGGCCTGAACACCCATCACACACTGCTGCTCCCACACTTGGCCTCCTGCCTGTGCCACCACTCCGGCCGATGGAGACCACAGCATCCCTGCCCTCAAAATAACCGCTCGCAGTGGGGCTTGGCTTCAGAACCGGGCAGTTTTGGGGGCTCTGAAGTCCCGAAGGCATCCTGGTTTTGCAAGCCCTCTAAGCCATCGCCCTTTGTAGCTAAAAACCCTGCTCTGTACCTCCCCGTGTGCAGAGGTGTCAGCCTGGTCCGGCCGATGTGGGGAGGAGGAGCAGTGTTTGCC